>NW_021319330.1:0-185838 GCF_001605985.2 Dendrobium catenatum
CCCCCCCCCTCTTGGTAGCCTTGGGTCATTAACTTAGGTTTAATAACCTATTTACTAGACTCAACAAATAACCTTATGAACTTAATTGTCCACTAGTATGCCCTATCATATAGACAACATCAATACCCATAATTTATTCTTCTACATCATCTTCTTCTTTTACACATATATTTGAATGATACCTCCAATAAAATTCTAGTTTCATGTGGCACTACAATAAATTTTTCAGCAAGAGGATTAAGATTTAGTATTTCGCCAAATTAGAAGTTATGGTTGGATGAAGATGGGATCACTTGGAGGGCTCTCCAAGGTTTCGCCACATGAGTGTTATCAACAAGAATAATTTCATTTATATTCAATTTTTGTCAATTTAAATAATAAAATTTTCAAAATATACTCTTGATGTCACACTTTTGAATTTTTCTTCATGTTGCTTCGACCTCCATACTTTCTTTCTTTTTTGTAGAGACCTTTTGATAGTGGATTGTTAGATATGTGTTCCAAGTGTCACACTATGATATTCACCTTAAAGAACATGTTTGGGTCTTTCATGGGATATTATCATGAAAGGTAATTTTTTTGGTTCATCTTCCTTAGTTTTGATCACAACTATTTTTTCATTCTTTTTTATTTATTAAACCTTTCTCCTTTACCACCTTTAAAATCTTATGTACTTTTGCTAAAAATATTTTTGGCTATTTATTTTGATGAATAAGAGCTTGATGTTATTGATCCCAAATTGATTATTTAATGTAACTAATATAATTATTCCTGTTTACCCATTTTAGATTTTCAAACTTATTATGAGTATGAATGTTGACTTTTTGTTCTAGATTTAGATGTACAATTGGTTACTCTAGTAGTAACTATTGTGCTACGAGCATAGCATTTCTTTTTCTTCTTTCCTTTTTACACACTTTTTCTTTTGACTATGAAGCTCCAAAATCATATTTTTCTAAGTTGAAAGATTATTAGTAGACATAGGTACAAGAGAAACTTTTTGCCCAATAATAGCCCTCTTCACAATCAACGCTTTAGATAGGAAAATCTCTCAAATATTGAGGTCCTCTTTTGAGAAATATCTTCAGTAGTGATAGCTTTAGTGGGTCACACTCATTGCATGGGTTGATATGCAAATCATGTAGGTACCTGAGTAGGGTTTGGCCTTCCAGTGTGGCTTTGAATAGACATCCGTTAAATATGTAGAATAGTAGTGATTTTTAAACCACTAAAGTGGATGGTATCTTTAGTATTTCCAACATTGGCTAGGCAGATAATTTCACCATGCTCTTGCTTCATAAAAAAAGGAGTAATCATAAGATCCATTTTGGACAAATAAAATATGGGGATCAGTGATCAAAATTTGAAAAATTATCCCACACTTTCAAAATGCAAAAATTTAACATGTCAACATAACAAAAGTAGATATACATGTTTTATATAATAGTTATAAAAATTTATAACCATGTTTAAAGAATTAAAGGGAATTTATTTCAATTTTCATTTTATTTTCAATTTTAAATGTTGTTTTATCATACTTCATTTACTACTATAGCTCATATGCAACTAGCCAAAGAAAAAAGGAGAAATATATCCCAATGGAGTCCCTAAAATTCTATATGCTCCAGAATTTTGTGCCCCGACCTCTTCTCTATAAAGGTGTTTTAACATTATTCTAGGATAACATTTTAGAAGGAAAATTAAATTTATGTTTGAGATAAAGCACTAGCTAGAGAATTAATCCTCATTTTATGATAACTTTACAATATGAGTTTAGCTTTTTGATAGTCACAAGAACCCATGGTTAATTACCCCTCCCAATGATAAGAGAGAACTTTTGATTAATATTAGTCATTACGTGGAAACTGAGTATCAAGATTAAAGTAGCAACATTTAATTTTTTAAATTGAGAATTATCATTTTATACTTGAAGTGAATGATGGGGGAATGATGATGATCTCAATCAATATCCCATGGTTCCATCATATTAGGTTGTCATGGTCCTTAATTTACATATTAAGATGAGGTATTTGGACCAACTTTACTGAAGGGTCATTGTTAACAGCCATATGTTGTTTCATTCAAGGGTTACATGTAGACATAGGGTGAATGTTTATCAAAGGAGAGAAATTTGAGTTATCCATAGCTAACATAGGGCTTCGTGCCCCATCATATGCACCCTTTATTTAATTACTCAAGAGGATTTTAACAATTGGGGAACATACAAACTTTGCATATGAGCTGTAACATAGTGGTGTTATTTCAAGGCAAAATTAGTCTGTCAAAGTGCACCAGACACATCTCTAATCACAATAAATCATTTATGAAAAAATCATATTGATACACTTGACATGATATTGACTCTTTGCGAGCTGAGATTTTTCATAAATTAATTATCCTAAAAAAATATTTATAGAGGATGGAGGGTTATTTGCTTTGCCTTGAATAATTTAAATTTTTTAAAATATGGATTTTTTTAATTTAGTTCCAAAAATCATTCCCTCTTAAATTTAAATGTTTAATGCATTGGTCAAAGCATATATGAAAATTTAACTTTTTTTTTAATTTCATACATATTTATTTATGAAAATTCAAATTCAAATTTGCTTTTATTTTTACACATGCAACATTTTCAGAGTATACATTTATACATTTCAGCATTGGTCATAGCACATACAGGGTTTTTTAATTATTCTATTTTAAAATGATATGCATGCTTATTAGTGTATTTCACAAGTCTTTGGCATATATTTTTCATTTAATTTTCTTAATTATTTTTTAAATAACTACAGACCTTTTTGGGTAATGTTAAGCAAATTAAACCAATGGCATACATTTTCAAGTAGTAGTATGCTTATCGAGGTAGCATAGTTATTTTAAGTTGTAGCACACATTTTGGGGTGACACACTTTTCAATGAAATTATATGTTGTTTAAGGTAATTACATATGGTAAGGCTAAACTTTTAGAACTATGACAATTACAATTACATTCTCAATTTCTCCTCTTAGGAAGTTAGGCAAATTATTGTGAATAATTGTTGGTGTCTGCTTGAGATTTTTGACCACAACCTCACCATTGATATTAAAGCCATCCCTATTGCTGATCAGCAGCTAGAACCCTTATGGTTGGGGGAAAAGAATCCTAATTTCAATGATTTCCACTTGTAATTTTTCTCAACTCAACCATTTGTTAACTGGCATAATTTCATTTGGCATAAGAAACTAGCTCTCATATTTTTTGCTTATATGTGTCTGGCATTCAAAGGAGGCCTCAAAACTGTCAATGTTCTTTCTCGTAGAGGCCTGCACACTATGAAGCATTGACCATTTTGTTTTACCAAGCTTGAGTCTCATGCCCTTTTTTTAATGCAATTTCACCATTGCTATTATTAAAAGGTTTCTACCTTGGCTGAAGGCTCTTTTTATGCGACCAAATCTTCATCAGGTCTTTGGTAGCATTAAGGATTAGGAGATCCAGTCCTCTCATATTAAATTTTATCATCTCAGTTCATGTGCATTCATCTATTTCATATGGAGAGCTAGGAATGATAGATTGTTTAGAGGATACTTTGGCTACAAGGCCACGCTCATTGCTAAATTAAAAAAGCAGTCTTGCATAAGATTGCTTTATAGAAAGATCATCAAGAGTATTATCAACTCCTGTAGCAGTAGTTTTTGTTATTATGGGAACTGACTTTACTAATTTTCTATTTTTGGACCCTCGAAGTATGCTGGCACTCAATTCATAATCATTGCGCGAGGTGTTTTTTGTGAATGACACTGATGAATGCTCCTTCTAGCTGGTTTCCCGTTGCACTGCCCATTTGAAAACCAGGGACATCATTTTTAACTGCTCATTTAGTGGCCTTCAGTCTAATGTTCACAACCTGAGTCCTCTTGTGAATATTTGCTCTTTTCGTGTTTCTCTTCATTTTGAATTTAAGATGTTCTTTTGTTTTTGAGCATCTTAGTATTTTTTTTCTGATTTTTTCACGCTTGTATTTTATTTCCTTTTCTTCAGTGATACGGCCACAGCTCTTAATTGCACTTCTTCAAGGCACATAGCATTTCATGGGCAACTGTATTATTTTCTCGATAATTGCACTTTTGTAAGGCAATGACACGCTTTCAAATAGTTTGCTTATTAGATCAATGACTTTCTTTTCTATGTACTTACGGCTTTAAAGTTAGCGGCATACTTCTTGGGGTAATACTGCACTTTTAAGGTTGTCATAAACTTCTCATGGTGAATGCCAACTTATTGAGACAATTATAATTTTATTAAGATTATAGCGCATTTTCTTGAGAAAATATGCTCTTTGAGGAAACAGTATTTTAGCAGTTGCACATTTTTTGGCATTTAGATACTTTTTGAGGAAGTTATGCACTTTTTAATACAATAGTACTAACACGATCATCTAGGTAGTGATATGCTTTTTAAAATTTTTGCATGCATATTGAGGTGAGTGCATACTACTCGAGGTGATAGTGTGTTTTTCGAGATAATATTATTTTATCATTTATTTTTTAATATAATTTACTTATTTAATTCTTTTAATTTAATTTAAATTCTTCAATTGCATTCATATTCAAAGTCTACCTTTAAATTATTATGTTCATTTTATTCAGACAAAATTATGGTAGTGCCTCGAAATCTCCTCTATATGGGGGAATCATTGAGGGCACTAGGCCGTCCACACCTTATCATGAAAGATGTGAGTAGGTGGTGTCATGAGACATCATGATTTTGGGTCCTTAGTCCCACCACACTAAGAAACATGTGAGTAGATTTTTGAGTACCTTTCAAGCATTTATATTTATCAAATTTTTATCACTTTAAAATTTTTTTTTTATCATTTTATAGTTATTCTTTTAATAATTTTATCTCACTCAAAAACCTCCACACATGGTGCACCATCACGTGCGCTAGGCCTACCCACCACAACAAGAAAGTCATCAGTAGGCAATGTCAAGAAGCACAATGGTCGTGGATCTTCAATGCTACCACACCAAAAATGATTTGAGTGGGTCTTTAGGCACATTTTGGAGTTTTTTAAATTTTAGGAATGATACCTTAATGTACGACGGGTGATGGGGACGGAATAGTGTAATTTGGTAAGCATAAAAATTCACTTTCCTCTCATTTTTACGCTGATTTTAGAGAGAGAGAAAGAGGAACATAGTAAATAGAATGAATAAGAGAAGAGAGGACCACGGTAGTAGGATTAAGGTCATATTTATTCATGATTTTGTTTAAATTTTGTTAAATAGTAAAAAAATGATAACACCAAATTCTAAAAAAATCTTAAATCATTCTTCCCATGTTACTTGAAGTCCAAATTGCCTACATAGCCAAAAAGTATCATCTTTAATCCTGTCGAGCCATAACTCCCATTTCATCTCCCATTAACAACTAAAATGACAACTTCAAAGCTACATAATCCTAATCTGATTTCTTTTCCTTTATTTTATAAATAAAATGATAACTTTAATCCTAGAGAACCTTAGATTATTTTTTGTTTTTTCTTTACCTAAGTTTCTAAATAATACGTGGATGGTATTGTTGGACTTTCAATAAAATGGAATTGTGTAAATGGCTGAGAACTATAATGGGTTGGGAGTTTATGGTGTTAAGTGGTTTTAAGTAATATTTTAGGGGTTGCGAAGTATAAAGGTTGGAAGGTGATTATGGGAGTTGCACAAGTAGCTAGTTGGGACTGTGGTTTAAAGTGTATGAGTGATCTAGATAAGGAAGGAGGAGGGGCTATAGTAGCTGGATTCAGTGAGTATTTTGAAAGTTGAGTGAGGCAGTAGGTGTTAAGATGTACAGATGGGTTCGACTAGAGGTGGTGAGGGCCTTGCTGGCTAGTTCGATCACATGTAGAAAGGTAGCTGGCGAAGTGATTTCTTGGATAGAAGATCAAGGGCCTCTGTATGAGAAAATTATTAGGCCCGGTCACCGGACTTAAAAATAGGTCCGGACATCCAATAAAAACTTGCCGTGTGGACTGCGCTTTTTGACTGTGCTTTATGTGCATTTTGACTACGCTTTACCTGCGCTTTTAACTCGCTTGACTTAAACTTTTGCGGACACGTGTACATTCTACGTGGCAAATTTTTAGTGGATGTCCGGACCTAGAAAAAGGTCCGATGACCGGACCTAATAATTTTCCCTTTGTATGAGAATGAAAGAAAACATGTTGTAGGTAGTTGGGATGTTGATGGGTTTAGCGATAAGAATGTTAAGATAGATGAGAGTAGGATCTGTGTCACGGGTAAGTGGAGACCGAGGCTAGTGAATAGAGAATGGGAGAGTTATCTGCATGAAAAAGTGGTTTGTGGTTTTTGTTAAGAGGCAACAAGATTGGAATATCGTTAAGGAAACATTTTAAGCTTAGAACAATATAGGTGGTAGTATGCATGACTCTGAGATACATGTAAGTAGAGGCATCACACTGAATATTCATAATGTTTTAATTGATCTCATAATGATAAATTAAATATTAAAAGTAACTAAAATATATAAAACAATATTTATTAAATTTAAGTAACATAATATTTATGTTTTTATATGAAATTATGTCTTAATTCATTCAATACGTGTTCGTCTCTTGCTTAATTCATGGTTTCTAGCATATCTCGATTTACCTATAATTAAGTTACATGCATAAATTTTGTATTTTGACTTATGTGAAATCTCAAGTAATATGGGTGTGTTTTCTAGGTATTTTAAACATTTCAAGTGCAATGACACAGTACATTTAATGATCAAAAGGCATTCGAATGAATTTGTGTGATTTCACTCCCACTAACATTTGCTTCCATCATTACTCAATTGACTTGCATACAAGCAGTTTCTTTTTGATAAATTTGATATTTTAAACTTGTCAAGGTTACTTCTCCTATAATTGAACAACATTCTAAGAAATTTTGACTGCTATTGAGCCATTACAAGTTCACTTCACTCATCATCTCATCGATCATTCATTATTGCATCAGTTGATCATCATTTATGTTGCACTATTGAATATATATTGAGGTCAACACTAGTAATTATGTTGTAGGAGCTATTGAAATACTTGATAGGAAATGTACTAAAAAAATCAGGTAGCTAGTCATTTATCTAGTTTAGAAAAGGAAAAAAAAAAAAAACAAAGTTTAAAGAAAGTTAAATTAATGATCCTTTTCTCTGATGAACAATTGCTTTTTGTGAATGATAAAAGTGCACTTTAATATGCTCACATTGTGAATTACATTGTTAGTTGAAATTCACAACATGTCATATAGAAAAAAGAAGAAATTTATGCATGATAACAATTTTAAATTTTATGATGTGATTTATCTTTTAACAAAATATCTTGATAAAATCATTAGGAGTTGTGTCCCATTAGAAAAAAAAGTCAAAGCATTATTAAACAGTTCTATGGTTTTAAGCATGATTGGTATTTTGGAGATTTTAGAATTGCTTGTAAGGTCTTGCAATCAATATTTCTATTAGTCTATAATTTTTAGAGATGTGGATGAATTTGTAAGTAGATGTCATAGATTCATCCATTCATTAGGATGTTAATTCATATTGATAATAGTAGACAACGTTTCCAAGTGGATAAGAGTGGTTCTTACTAGGAGTAATAATCATGGGCGGATTAAAATTTTGAATAAATATGTTTTTGTAAAATTTGGAATACCTATGTTGATTATTCATAATGGAGGATGCCACTTTTGTAGTAAAAGATTTGAGACAGCTAGAAAAAATTGGGATTAAACATTACATTACTATTGCTTATCATTCCTAAATTAGTGGCTAGGCTAAAATTTTAAATAGGGAGATTAAAAAAAAATTGTATAAAATGGGTAATATAAATAGGAAAGATTAGGCTTTATGTACGTGTTATTGTGTTTATTTGAAATTTATTAAAATATAATTTTTTTAATAAGTGTATTTTATTTTTTATGAGTTATAGAAGTGACTGGTATCTCAAATTCATGAAAATTTCAATGCAACCTCAAAGCACAAAATTCTTAATGCTACTGTATTATCCCTTATCTAAATTTTAATAATGCTTGAAGTGCCTCAGCACCACCTTTCTTTACATCGTAGCACTTGTCTTTATGAATTTAATGCAAGTTGGTTAAGCACTATTGACCCAAATATTCTACCATCGTAGTGTCAAGGACATTTATAAAATGTAGTGGCATTGACTACTAAAAAAGGCATAAAGATAGAACCTGATGAATAGTATTACAATAATGTTTGATCTAGCATAGTGGCACTATTATGAACACTAATAGGAAATTGATGAATTAGGTTTTATAGTGAGAGAAATTCTGAGCATTTTCTAGTGAGAGAAAGAATTTTGAATTTCCTTCTTCCTATTTTTTCATGGGAAGTCAGAGATGGCGGAGGAGTAACGTCAGCAATCGCCGACTGCTAATCTTCCTTCTCTCCATCAAGCTTCAGACTATGCACAAGGGTTCATAGGAAGATTCTAATAGTTTATTAATAATGTTAAGCCCTTATGAAGTAGCCCAAGCTAACCAAGAGGGGGGGTGAATTAATATTTTAAAAAAAATTCATTCAATTAAAAACAAAAACTCAACCAAACCAAAATTCACCACAAAGAAGTTTAACGTGTGGAAATTAAATGTAGAAAAAGCAATAGTAAAGAATACAAAAATTTATAGTGGTTCAGTCAACTCGACTTACGTCCACTCCCCGGTGGCGCCCTCCGAGTATTGCACTAAACTCATCGACTCTCCTTTTGCTCCTACAACAAGGGGGAGAGCTTGTACAAAACCTCCTTTCCACTGACACAGGTGAGGCAGAGAACCCAACCCCTTTTACTTCCTCCTGAAGCAGGCATAGAACTTTGATTGATTGCTGAAGTGGACCTCTCTCAAACCTCCAAGAACAAGGGACGACAATCGAAGAAGATGACTTGGATCCTTACTTAGAGAAACCTTTGTGAAACCCCTCACAAACTCCCCTTCACAATATCCTCTCTCTCTCTCTCTCTCCCTTTCTTTCCCTCACCTTTAGGCTCTCTCAGGTCAGATAGCAGCAAAAGATGATATCTTGGGTAGAACAAGAGGTCTTATAAAGAAGAGTTTCGGAATAGCACTTAATTGTAATAAACTGACATTATCATCCAGGACATTAGGATATCGTCCTATATGATTAGTACAAGTCGTTAAATATCATCCAGACAATTGCACTGAATGGATGTCTGGATGATGGAAAAATAGCTTGATCATCTAGGCCGATCTCACGATCATCCCGGATAATTAGTTCAAATCTATGAAAATCTTCTAGAGTATCATCCTGAATAGTAGCTGGCTGATGTTTGGTCATCTAGAGACAACTAAGGTTTATGAACTGATCATCCCGATCGATCCTCAAATTATCTAGGATGATATGATGGAGTAATCAAACCATAATTTATTTTCTTAATTACCAGATTAATTTAGACATAATTGTGTTGCATCATCCAGGACGATGTCCAGAAATAAACAAAACCTAAATAGATCTGGCGGTTGATTCTTTCTGATTTGAGCATATCATCCCAGCCGATATAATTATCATCCAGGATGATGAGCTTAATGACGACTACCTTAACCAAGATGTACTATTAGGGCTTTTGTTTCTAACTAATCGTCCAGGACGATTTGTGGATCGTCCTAGATGATGTGAACAAAAATAGAGAACACTAACAATAGTGAAAAATTTTTCCCCAGGTGTGTGTGTGCAAGGTTACTTAGCATCATGAACCACATCATTTACAAAAGACTCGAGAAAGGAAAAGTTTACTAACTGGCTCAGACCTAGTCTACCCAATCTTGAGCTGGTTCAAATTAAAGTTTAATCTTGTGAAACTAAAATGTTAATAGGCAAGGCAATCATAGAGAAACAAAAGTTTTTTTTATCATCAAAATTATACTCCATGAAAGCAAATTCGTAATAATGTCCCCCTTTTTTATGATAGCAAACACAAAAAAAAAATTTTGAAGCAGTTCAATGCAGTTTTAATAGAAATAGGAAAAGAAACAAACACAGTTCAAATAGTTCAATTATTCAACATAAAAATATAACAAATTAGAATAGACTAGAATAATACAAACTAGTACAGCTACTCCCCATTTTGACATTACAAAAAGGAGGAGGAAAAAAGAAAAACAACACAAACTACTAAATAGAACTAAAATAACATCACATAAAAATAACAAAACTAAAAGAAAGATGGCCCCTGATCATCCAAAGGAGGAGGTGGTGGTGGTGGATGTGGCTGAAAGTAGCTGGAAAGAGTCACAAACTGCTCCCTAAGCTAGGCCATATCCTGGTCGTGCTGGTGCTACTGGTGAGCCACGTAAGCATTGATGCGAGCAACATCCTCCGCCTCTTACTACTCCTATGCAGTGATGTAGGTCTCGAAGCGAGACTCCCACCAGTTTAATCGCTCAACCAGCTGATCCAGCTGAGAGTGCTGGCAGAGCGGAATAAGTGCAGGAACAGGTGCAGGAGCTGCCTCCTCCTTAGCTCCCTCGGCTTCCTCTTGCCTTAGGTGGAGACAAGTACTGTGAAGAATTTGGAAGGAGTTGTTTGAGTAGAAGGGAGGCTAAAAATTTGGTGGGACAGGATATTGGAGGTTGTATTTTGATTCTAAGACATAGGGAAGGATATGTCTTAGGGCAAGATTGGGCTTCCTTCTATATCCTGGATCTCGAATAGCAGTCAGATGCTCAATGTAACAAAAAATAACATCAATGGTATTGAATTCATAATGAGCCAAAATGTAAAAAGTGGTGATTAAAAGAAGAGGAGTGATATGAACGTGATTACTAACTTTCGGAAGAATTGAGGTGTGAAGGACATGCTGGATTATCCTAGCATTTTTTAGTAAGGTGCTAGACTCTCCAACGTGAAAGTGAGCATTAGTGCTTCTGAGAAAGTGGTTGGCTGGAGCCCAATCGTAATTAGGAATAGAACACAAAGTGTGAAGTTTATCCCCTGTAATGGAAAGTTCTAAAAGCTCTTGATAGTCCTAATATGTGATTTAGATGGGACATCTATTCAGATATGACTGGAGAGAAATGTAAGAGGAATTTATGCGAAGGCTATCAAAAAATTCAAAAAGTAATTCCGAATTAAAAGGGATAGAGAGAGTGAGAAGGAAGGTCAAGGAAGTGTGCGCAAATAAATCTAAGATAGGATAAGAAAGAATGTGTGGGTTGACAATCCGGGATACAGTAATCCCGACTATTTTATACCTTTGATAGGCAGCTTGATCATCCACCTCAGTGTAGTGAGGGTCTAGATTCGCCCTCGAGGAGCTCCTAGAAGGATGGTGAGACCTCTTTCCACCGTTCATACTAAGGAAAACAGAAGGGAAGTAATAGCAAAAGAGAGTTGAAGAGGAATTATGTGAGAAACATTGATTGAATGGTTTGGTTTATAAAGAAACAATCTGATCATCCAAGAAGATCGCATAATCGTGCAGGCCGATTGGGTGCAATAATTTAATTCAACATGATTAGTGAAAATGGCAGCAAATTCATCCAGGATGATCAGATATTGTCCGAGACAATAAGACACAGGTGATCGTCCTGAGGAGTCAAGCCGGACGGTGGATCATCTAGGACGATTAACAATAATGGATCATCTAGGCCAAATTAAAGTTGCGTACGAGCAAGGAGTGAGTCAAAGGCAAAGTGATATAGGTGAAAAGAAGAAGGAGCGGACGGTGGCATTGAATGTAAACAACTCAAAAAGTGAAAGTTCTACAACGGAGGAAGAAGATGATATAGCCTTGATGACCTAACAGTTCAAGAACTTTTTGAAAATAAAATAAAGGCGTCATCAAAACAACTAGAATAAAGGTAAAAGCTCGAGAACTTCTAAAGCTTCATCTGATACGATTTGCTTTGAGTGGAGGAAACTAGGTCACTTCCAAGCTGACTGCCCCAACTTAAAGAGTCAACCAACTAATGAAAAAGGTGAGGACAAAGCTAAAAATAAGAAGGGGAAGATAAAGACATAAAAGGCACTTTGGGCCGACTCTGCCTCAAAATCATTAGAAGAAGAAGCAAAGGAGGAGGTAACAAATTTGTGTCTAATAGCTAATGATAATCTTGATCAATTAGATCAAGACAGGTATGTCAACTTTTATATGAAGATCAACTAAATATTTTTAAGAAAATTCATGACTCATATAGGAAATTGAAAAAAATGAATGCTAGTCTTAATATTAATTTTAGTACTTTACAAACAGAGCATGCTAACTTAGTTAAAGAAAATTATAATTTAGATAGAGATGACATGTCCCTGCTTAATGAGTATGATACATTAAATAAGAAGCATATTGAATTAACAAAAGCACGTGAATCCTTAAAAATAATGTATATTGAACTAAAAAAGTATTTTAATAGACTAGATAAATGTGCTTTGGAGTTATATCATAATGAACATCTATTGAAATGGGAAGTTGCAGGTTTAACATATTAAAATAACACATTTAGAGCTAAAATCAAAGAATTAGAAAAAGAGAAGACATCACCCACATTAGCCCAATCTAGCAAACCCTCAGCACTGCATGCATCACACAACTTTAGGAAGAGGCATCACCACCCACATAGGTTAGTGAACCCATTTCATAGTGTTAGGTGCTTCTCTTGTGGCATACTAGGTCACATAGCCAACACTTGCACGATTCACTGTAGGACACACCTTGTATGGAGACCTAAACTGCATCCATCATAGCATAGCATGCATACATCTCATTCATACAAGCATAAGGAGGAACCCAAACTCACTTGGGTTCCTAAATCTAATTTTTGAATGACATTATAGGGATGCTCTCACAAAAGACCTAGTGAGAGCATGTGGTACCTGGACAGTGGCTGCTCGCGACACAAGACTGAAAACATAAAGAAGTTCATTTTATTGGAGACCAGGACCGGAGGCAAAGTAACATTGGAAAACAACACCACCAGGAAAGTGGTAGGCTCAAGTATTTTTGGAAATGCTAAGAATTTTTTAATTGAGAATGTTTTATTAGTTAATGGTTTAAAGCATAACTTACTAAGCATTAGTCAATTATGTGATAAATATTTTGATATAAAATTTATTTCTGATAAATGTCTGATTAGTTTAAATGACAAACTTGTTTTGGAAGGAAAATGAATGAATAATGTTTACATATTAGATCTTGATTGCATTGATAGTTCAAATTAATTTTACTTAAAAATAATAGTAGATGACTCGTGGCTATGGCATATGAGACTATGCCATGCTAGTATGAAAACACTTAGAAACATCACTAAGAAAAACCTAGTTAGAGGCGTACCTAAGTTAGACTTCACTAAGGACCCTTTATACGATTCCTATCAACTAGGAAAATAAATAAAATCATCCTTTTATTCAATCAAAGACGTGAACACATCTAGGCCACTAGAAATCCTTCACATTGACTTATTTGGACCCGTTAGTACAGCTAACCTAGGTGGGAAAAATTATGGATTTGTTATTATAGATGACTTCATTAGATTCACTTGGGTAAGATTCCTAGTACATAAGAATGAGTCATTTGAGGAATTTAAGATATTCTCCAATTGGATTCAACAAAAATTAGGATATGAAATCTTAACAATCTATAGTGATCATGGTGGAGAGTTTTTGAATGAAAAATTTGAATCATTCTGTCAAGAGATAGGAATAGAGCATAATTTCTCAGCCCCTAGAACTCCTCAGCAAAATAGAATAGCATAAAAGAAGAATAGAACCTTAGTAGAAGCTACTAGGACAATGTTAGTTGAGTATACCCTTCCTAGATATTTTTGGGCAGAAGCGGTTAACACGGCATATTATGTCTTAAATAGGGTGAACATTAGGTCATAATTGAATTAAACTCCTTATGAACTCCTTAAGGGTCGAACACCAAATCTTTCACACTTGCATGTCTTTAGTTTCAAATGCTTTATCTTAATCAATGGCAAACTTCCCTTAGGAAAATTTGATCCCAAGTTTGATGAGGGTGTCTTCTTAGGTTATTCTTCTGTAGGTAAGGCCTATAAAATCTTTAATTAGAGAACCCTAGTAGTAGAAGAGTCCACCTATGAAGTATTTGATGAATCAGATAAGTCCTCTGAATCTAAAACTGAAGAAGATAAGGTAGAGGCAATTCAAGGAGTAGAAACTATGACATTAGGAGAAAGGATAGAACCTCAAGAAGATTTGTGTAGAGAATGGATATACTATTCTAGTCATCCTAAAGAATTAATTTTAGGAGACCCGTTGCAAGGTGTGAGAACTAGGTACGGACTTAGGAAGGAGGTTAGTCATTCAGCATTCATCTCTATGATAAAACCCATGAGTATAGATCAAGCTTTAGGAGATGAATTCTAGATCCTAGCAATGTAAGAAGAATTAAACCAATTCACCAGGAATAATGTTTGGGAGTTAGTCAAGAGACCTAAAGAATTAGAGTGTAGTTGAAACAAAATGGATTTTCAAAAATAAGGTGAATGACTCAGGAACCATAATTAGAAACATGGCCAGACTTTTAGCTAAGGGGTACAATAAAGTTAAGGGAATAGACTTTGAAGAAACCTTTGCCCTGGTAGCTTGACTAGAAGCCATAAGGGTGCTCTTACCTTTTACTTGCTTCAAAAGTTTCAAACTATATCAAATGTACGTAATGAGTGCTTTTTTGAATGGGGTAATCAAGGAGGATGTTTATGTTGAGCAATCCCCCGGTTTTGAAAGTTCACAATTTCTAAACCATGTATTCAAATTAAAAAAGGCATTATATGGGCTGAAGCAAACTCCGAGAGCCTGGTATGAAAGACTTAGCTCATTTTTACTTGATAGAGGATTTATTAAGGGTAGAGTGGATACTACACTCTTTATAAAAAACATTAAAGATGAAATTCTCATTGTTCAGATTTATGTGAATGACATTCTATTTAGATTTTCAGATAAAAATTTATGTGATGAATTTTCAAAAATAATGGGTAATGAGTTTGAAATGAGCATGATGGGAGAGCTTAATTATTTTCTTAGCTTTCGTGTAAAACAAATGGATAATGAAATGTTTCTTAGCCAAATAAAATACATTAAGGATGTTATGAAAAAATATAATTTGATAGTGTTAAGCCCGTGAACACTCCAATGAGCTCCACAATTCAACTAAACAAAGACCCGAATGGAAAATCAGTAGAACAAAAAAATTTAGAGGAATGATCAAAGCTCTTTTCTACCTGACCGCTAGTAGACAAGACATAATGTTTAGTGTGTACCTCTGTGCCCATTTTCAAGCTGATCCTAAAGAGTCTCACTTAACTACGTTCAAGATAATCCTTAGATATCTACTAGGCACCCCGAACTTAGGAATTTGGTATCCTATGCACAACACTTCTTTTAAATCTTAGGGTACTCAAATTCTAATTTTATAGAATGTAGGGTAGATAAAAAAAGGACCTCTGGTACCTACCAATTCATAGGACATTCTTTAGTTTCTTGGTCCAGTAGGAAGTAAAATTCGGTAGCCCTTTCCACGGCAAAGGCAGAATATATTGCAGTAGGAAATTGTGTTGCACAAGTACTATAGTTGAAACAATAACTTCTTGATCTTGGATTACCTGTAGGAACTATCTCAATCTTGTGCGATAACATAAGTGCAATCTGCATCTCTAAAAATCCAATTCAACACTCTCAAACAAAACAAATAGACATTAGACACCACTTCATAAGAGATCATGTTCCTAAAGGAGATATAAAATTATATCACATAGCTACAGGAGATCAATTGGCAGACATCTTCATGAAACCACTAGCCCATGACACCTTTAGCACTTTGGGGATAAGACTTGGTGTCATAGACATTAATACATAATTCACAAAAAAAAACTTCTTCTAAGGTTGTTCCTGATCATCACACACTCACTACACAAAACTCAAAAATTAATATTTTCTTTATCGTGCTGTACGATCCTATCTCGTACTATACGATATATAAAAACTACACAATTCACAACCTAGACTCAAATTTTATCTCTATTGATCATACTGTATGATTTTCATCGTATTGTATGATATATTAAAACTATACAAATCATAACTCAGACTCAAATTTTGTCTCTACTGATCGTACTATAAGATCACCATCAAACTATACAATACAAATGTCTGGTCATTCAATCCATTCGGTAAGCATTATTGCATATCGTATAGTATGATATCTCATCTTCATAATATACTATCCACGTTAGCAACTGATATGGATAAATTTACTCTGTTTGGTACGACATTTTTGCTCATCATACGATACGATATTTCCCTTTTGTACTGTATGATCCACATCAGCAAAATGGATGAGGACGACTTAAAGTGGGTTAGTATGATATAATGGATATTCATACTGTACGAACACCTGTTCGTATGGTATGATACTTTTTGTTAAAGGTTGTATCGGCGACCCTCGGGACAATTGAAATCCTTATGTTCGTACTATACGTTGCATATCGTACTATAGGAGTTGAGCATCTTTTCCCAACTATTCATTCAGATAATATTATTACTTATAGTACTATACAATCTTATATCATATTGTATTATAGCTCCAAAATTCTATAAATTGGTTGAATCTGAAGTTTCTCTACACTAACTCCTCCTTCACCTCACTTGGTCTCACCCATCTTCACAAAATGTCTAGCTCTAGCAAGCGCAGTCGTCTCATTATTGGAAGCTTGTCTTCCTCTCGCCGTCCCAACGAATATTTTCTAACTTCCAAAAATGAAGAGGCCTATCATAAATACAAGGCCTGCAAAATTATACCATCTCAGATGCAGAATCAAGTTGCTTTAAACTTTGAGGTAATGAACCTCTTCGTATCCACCACTTTCCAATTCCTCCTTACCCTAGCCTTCCTGTATAATTTAGAACTCTTATTTAGATTCCTAGTCAACCTAACTGACACTATCAAAACCCTAACCTTCCACTCTTTTGTCTACCGCCAACACGTAGAAATCACTAAGGCTGAGATCGCCCAAAACATTGGGCTATCTACTAAAGGCCATAGAGCTCATTCCTTCCTCTCAAATGATTTCGACTAGAGTGTTATAAATCTAGTCCTTAGGAATGTAGCTTTCTATCAACACCATCCTCTTATTCAATCCTTAACCCAAAATGCCCAAATTATTCAGCACGTCCTTCGCACTTCAATCATACCCATAGCTGGCGACTGAATCCTCATAACCCCAATCTTATCAGTCATTACCTAACTTAGAATTTCAAACACAAAATTCGATGAGGCATATTTGATTATTGATTATATCTAAAACTTGACCTTCGTTCGCTTCCCTACCACTCGTAGGAAATAAAATCTAGCCCTTTTATAAAATTAACCTATCCTTATAGGTTACATCCTTCAAAATAAATACCAATTAACTTGTCCTAGTGAACCCGATAATCTACCAATCATCTATACGGATGCCTCTTTTTGTATTCTATTTCATTGGGGGCAAGAGCCTGAAGAACAAGACTTTGATGAAGAAAAAGGAGAAGCTCCTCCAGAAGGAGCTCCTATTCCACAAAGACAGCGTGCACCACCCCGAGGACCTACACCAACCTACCCTCATGATGACTTGGTTGAACATTTTGACTAACTACATAGTCATCTTGATACTCACATCCAAGACCAGCACAACCAATATTGGGAAGATATCAGTGGTTTGGGGAACGTTTCACTTCGATTGATCAACAATTTTCATCAATCTACCAATACTTCCAACCACCACCACCTCCAACTCCAAGTGATCAGGCTCCTCCTTTCTAAAGTGTGTCTATTTTGTGCTATCTTTTTTTAGTGTTTGCTTATGACTCCTTTCTTTGTTGATGTCAAAAGGGAGAGAAGTCTGTTGCAGTCAGTTTGTCCTATTGTAGTTAATATGTCTTGCTTATATTTTAATGAAATGCATTTTCCTTTTCCTATTTTATTTCATGATTTTTAGTTAATTAAAAAAATAAAAAAAATAATAAACAAAAAAAGCCTTAAAATTTGCTAATAACTAACATTATTTCAGCTTTATTGGGTTGGTGATGGATTATGTTTCAGATCCTAGATTCTCTATTCTGATCAATGAGAATAATTCTTTGTGGATTGATGGTAAGAGTGGATTTCGGTAGGGCTATCCACTTTCTCAAATCTTGTTTATTATGTGCTCACAGTTACTCTCTAATGCCTTTTTTGTGAATGGACCGAATTTGGGAATCAGGATTTGTGCTAAAGCTCCCAAGATCACTCATTTGTTGTATGTAGATGATGTGCTGTTTTTTTCCGATGCTAAATTGAAGAATGTTAAGAAGATGTGGAGCATTATGGGTGACTATTGTAAGTGGATAGGGCAATCTATCAATCAGCAAAAATCTATTTTGATTTTTGGGAAGGTTGTGTGTAGAAGAAGGAAAAGAAAAATTTCAAAGCTGCTGGGGATCAAAGTGGAAGAAGAACTGGAGTATCTAGGGGTTAAAATGGCTTTAAGAAGGTTAAGGAAGGCTGACTTCCAAATGCTTCTGGATAAATCCTTGAAACGGCTTAATGCGTGGGGGAACAGGTTTATTTCTCTTGTTGGTAGGCTTGTGCTGGTGAAATCTGTGCATCTTGCTCTCCCAGTTTTCTTTATTTCTCATTCACTGGTTCCCAAGAGAATCTTATATGAGCTAGAAAGACATTGTAGAGATTTTATTTGGAACAAAATGGATGGAGGCCGTGGCTTACATTATGTGAGCTGGTAAGTGGTTTGTCGACCCAAGCAGTGTGGTGGTTGGGGTGTTCAATCTGTGGTGGATAGAATGGGACCGCTTCGAGCCAAATTTGCTTGGAATTCAATTGAGAATCCTAATTCTCTATTTAACAGGAACTTTATAGCAAAATACGGTAAAAGCTGGTGGAAGAGGGAGGAACTAGAAGTGGTTCTAATTCTTGGAAGATCATGATGAGTGGATGGAAAGTTCTTAAAAGTTTCCTAAGGTGGAAGGTGGTTAATGGGGATAACATAGATGTTTTAAAGGATGCTTGGATTATGGAAAAAAGTTTATTGAAATGGCCCACGTTTGTGGGTAATATAGAAGATGAAGACTTGAAGCTGAATTTTTTCATCGAGAATGGTAACTGGGTTGAAGCCAAGCTCAGAACCTGCTTTGGGGAGGATCTGGTAAGGTTGATTGAAGATGTACATATTTTTTATTCTCTTTGTGAAGATCAAATGGAGCTAAGGCTACAATTAACAGGTAAATCCTTATCTGCTTTATTAATTGAAAGTAGATACAAAGATATTGTGGCAAATGATGATATAATCTGGATGCATAAATTGAAGATTAATGCCAAAATTAAACTGTTTCTTTGGCGTATCTGTAATGATACTGTTCCTACTAATTTTTTTTTGTTTAAAAGAAGGATTTCGGGAAGCATCCTCTGTCCAATGGGGTGTGATAAAATCAAAAATCTGGATCATATTACAACCTCTTGTGTAATTATGGTAAATGTAAACAATGTACTTAGGAGATAGGGGCTTAAAATCCCTATTTTCAGCAGCTTCACTGAATGGATTCAGGGTATGCAGAATATGACTGTGGAAAATGATTTAACAACCCAGGTATATGCCTTGAGTGTTTGGTTTGTTTGGAACAACAGATGCAAGGTGAAACATGGGAGTTCTAGTTGTAGTGCTGAGGTGATTGCGACTTCTATTATTAGCTTTTTTAGTTCTTCCAATGAAGGTGTGTATCGCTCAGATCACTGGGGTGCTTATCGGCCCAATGGGCTGCTCTCAGATTTTTGGCATCCCCCTCCACCTGAGTGGTTAGAGCTGAATTTGGATGCTTCTCTCAAAGAGAACTATGATGCGGGGATAGGAGGAGTCTTAAGGGATGACAAAGGGAGATTTATTTTTTCTTTTGGAAGGAAAAGAAGACATTTGGACATTTCCCGTATGTCGTTATCAGCTTTCAAAGCTGTGGAAGATATGTTACAAGAGTGGATTTATATAGCCAAAGGGATTATAATAGAGGGAGATAATCATAATGTTCTCAAGTTTCTTCAGCAACTGTACAGTATACAGAGGAAACCCGGCGAGAACAATGAAGATGAAGGTCTTTTATTCTTGAACAAATGTCATAATGTAGTTTTCAATTGTGTTCGACGTAATTGTAATAAGTTAGCAGATTATTGTGCTAACTTGGCTTTGTCTTTTGAATTTGTGTGGGACACTTTTTTGGAGAGAAACCTTCCCTCTACCTTTAATCATATTTTAAAGGAAGAGTGTGATAGGTGGTTAGTCTCTTCTTAGATTGTATCTTGGTTATTTTTTTTTATTAATTGCTACTTAGCATTTCTAAAAAAAAAACTAACATTATTTGACATCATCAAAAAGGGGAGATTGTTGCGATCCATGACCCCTAGTCTGAGAGTTTGATGAGGACAAATAATGTGGTTTGAATTACTATTCATTGACTATTTTTAATTTATGCTCTTATCTATGAGTACTAACATTTCAGGGAAATCACAAGTTACTCGGGACAATAAGAATACTTAAGACTGGGTAGAGTAGGAGTTGGAGTCCATAACATTAGAATTTTTCATTTATTATTATTTTTCATTTCTTGAGTCTGGCCATAAATTGTATGCAAGATTGAGCAACCACGCACACACACGAGGGGAGAGGGTTTAAAAATTAAAGAAAATTTTTCTTTGTTGATCGTATTGTACAAGTTTAAAATATACTATACCACCTGATCTAGCTGAAATGGCTATCTATAAATAAGTCGTACTGTACGATTACTTTCATACTATATGAAGTGTTTCTAATTTACAAAACCCTAGCTGCTAGAGTAATTTAAGTAAATTTAGTAACTAAGTGTACTGTATGATCTAAGTCGTACTGTACGATCCATTTTTGGGTACTTAAATTAACTCGAGATTAGTGCATAAATCAAGGATCAATTTCTAATTGGTTATATTATTGTATGACTGTGTTCGTACTATACGATCAATCAAGGCTATTTTCAATTGTCGTGGATATAATAACAGATGATCCAATGATTTTATACTAATCATATTGTACGAAGTTGTTCGTACCATACGATGTTCAGAGATGAGTTTCGTCATCACAGCAATCATCCTGTATGAACAGAAGGACTTTACATATCATACTATACGGGTTTATATTGTATTACATGATAATATTCAAAATTTTGGCCTGTTTGTAAACCTTCGTACCAGGATGATGGATGTTCTTTTTGGATCGTATTATACAATATGTGATCATATTGTATGATCATAATTACTAATTAAAAAATTTTAGGGTTTCTTGGAGCATGTTTTAAATATAAAAAACTTTTGTTTTTTGTGGTGTGACTGAGAGAGAGGAACATGATTAGAAAGGGATTCCTTGGGAGAGAGTTCTTGAGAATATTTTAGGGTTTGTGAGAAGAAGGAGAAGGTGGGCTTAGTGAGGCAGAAGGAGTATGAAGGAGATCACATGGTTGCTCCAAGCTTGCTGTAGTTTGCTCCTCCTGTGGCCCGAGAAGATCTTATGAGAGGCTCTCTAAGGGGGAGATTCTTCTACATCCGTATCCTCTAAGGTACTCTAAAAGGGAGAAAAATAAGAAGGTACGCTGTCATCGCCAGGAGGGTTACAAAGCGCTTAGCACTCTGCCACGCCGAGTTGGTAAAAGTGAGGTTCGTAAGGGCTTCTATGCCTTATCGTGGGTTAAAAGGAGAACTATCATTTAGTAGTGAAATTTTATGAGTGGACAACTCTGGGGAGTAGACGTAATTCAAGTGACTGAACCACTATAAAATCTCTAGTGTGGTTTTTCCTTTACTACTTTTTATTTATACTTGCATTTTATTTACATTAAAATTGCTTGGTGAAAATTATTATAAAAATTTTTTGTTGCAAATTTTGTTTCAAGTACTTGCTTCTGCATAATTGAATTTTCTTGTTTAAATTTTAAAAACATTAAAAAGATATTAAAACTCCTGTTTAACATTTTTTTATTGGAACAATTTTTCAATTTACCCCCCATCTTGGCGCATCTCATAATTTCATTTAAATATATTCAGTAATTGTAGTGATCTTAGCATCAAAAGAAGAAGCAAGCATCTCAAAATTTTATTTACTCTTTCATAATTAGTTAGCTCTCTTCCTAAATCATGCAATGAGGTGACAATTTGACTAAACCTATTATAAAAGTCAGAAATTAATTTAGAAGGTTTCATATAAAAAAGTTCATAGTCATGCAACAACATATTCGATTTAGATTACTTAACTTCATTGGTTCCTTCATAATTAATACATAATCTATCCCAAATTTCTGCACCAGTTTCATAAATTGAAACACGCATATAATCTTAAGATTTCATAGCATAGAAAAATAATTCAAACATTTTGCATTAAGTTGTGCTAAATCTCTTTCATCAAAAGTCCATTCAGTAAAAGAAAGTTCAGTTTTAATGCCATTAATTTCACGAGAAGGAGGTCTATAACCATCCTTAACAAGCATCCATATACGATAGTCAATCTGTTGTAAAAAGGTAGAGATGCGAGTTTTCTAAAAATTAAAATGAATATTATCAAACAAAGGTGGTCAGGTAATAAAATACCCTTCTGTAGTATTACTGTTACTGGAGTTAGCCACGGATCAAAATTCAAAAGTTTTCAAAAACTCATTTTTATGAATCCTGCTCTGATACCACTTGAAAGTTTGTTAAGGATGTTAAGCCCTTATGAACTAGCCCAAGCTAACCAAGAGAGGGGGTGAATTGGTTATTTTTAAAAATCTTTCAATCAAACCAAAATTCACCACAAAGAAATTTAACGTGTATAAATTAAATGCGTGAAAAAATATTAGTAAAGGACACAAAAATTTATAGTAGTTTGGTCAACTCGACCTACGTCCACCCCCCGAAGGCGCCCTCCGAGTATTGCACTAAACTCAGTGATTCTCCTTTTCCTCCCACAATAAGGCAGAGAAGCCTGTACAAAACCTTCTTTCCACTGACACTGATAAGGAAAAGAACCCAACTCCTTTTGCTTCGACATGAAGGAGGTAGATAAGCTTGATTGATTGCTTAAGTGGACCTCTCTCAAACCTATAAGAACAAGGGACAACGATCAGAGATGATGACTTGGATTCTTGCTTGGAGCATCCTTTGTGAAACCCCTCATAAACTCCCCCTCAAAAGATCCTCTCTCTCTCTCCCTTTCTCTCCCTCTCCTCTAGGCTCTCTCAGGTCAAGACAGTAGCAAAAGATGATCTCTTGGGTAGAACAAGAGATCTTAAATAGAGGAGTTTCAGAATAGCTCTTAATTTAAACAAACTGACATTATCATCAGGACGATATAAATATCGTCATGTACGATCAATGTAAATTAAGCTCAATAAGCCAAAATGATTTGGGGCGATCAGAAGGTTTTTGTTCATATCATCCAGGATAATAGGATATCATCATGTAGGATTAGTACAAGTCATTAAATATGATCCAGACAATCACACTGAATGGATGTCTAGACGATGGAAAAATAGCTTGATCGTCCAGGCCGATCTCATGATTATCTCGGATGATTAGTTGAAATAAATGAAAATCGTCCAGACCATCGCCCTTGAAATTACTAGAGTGACAAGAGGGGGGTGAATTGTGAAGGCTTTGTAGCAATAATTAGCAATAATTAAAAATCTAAGCAAGAGTTCTAATTTTTGTTTTTTTAAATTTTTAACATGAAACTTTAACTACTACAAAGGAAAACAATTGAACTCAACGTCCAACAATAAAATCCTTTTTTTTTTCTTTCACAATTTTCACCAAGAAAATATTATGAAAATAAAGTGCAAGCAAATAATAAAAAATGATAAGGAAAAAGCACAACGGAATTTTATAGTGGTTCGGTCAAACCATGACCTACGTCCACTCCCCGGAGTCCTCCGCTCTGGGAATTTCACTACAAACCATAGCTCTCATTTTGTCCCTCTCGACAAGGCAGAGAAGCCCTTACAAGACTCACTTTCACCAACCCAGCATGGCGGAGTGCCAAGCGCTATTTTTACCCTCCTGGCGATGGCAGAGTACCTTCTCATTTTTCTCCTTATTGGAGAAGGCAGAGTACCTTCGAGGTCACGGATGTAGAAGAGTCTCCCCATTAGAGAGCCTCCCACAAGTTCTTCTTGGGCCACAGGAGGAGCAAGATGCAGCAAGAACGGAGCAACCATGTGATCTCCCTCACATCTCTTCTCCCTCACCAAGCTCACCTTCTCCATCCTCTCTTAAGCCATAAAAACTTCTCAAGAGCTCTCTCCCAAGGATTCCCTCTCTAATCACGTTCCCCTTTCTATTTCTCTCTAAAAAAGATTACTAATTTGATATTTAAAACAGGCTCCAAAATCTCTGAAATATTCAAAGTAGCTGTTACTATCGTACAGTACGATATGTATAATAGTCTTCGTCCTGGTATGAAGGTTTACGAATACTTCAAAATAAATCATATAGTATGATATAACATCATACCATACGAACCTCCACTCATCTGTTCATACAAGATGATAGAAAGAACGATCAAAACTCATCTTTGTTCATCGTATGGTACGATCAACTTTGTACAGTACGATGAGGCCAAATTAAGAGATCATCCAGGACGATCTTCGGGACGATCAAAATCAGCCTCTATTCATCATATAGTAGGAACGGGTTCATACAGTACGATGACTAATCAGAGATTAGTCCTCAATTTAATCCACTAATTACGAGTTAATTTATGTAAGTAATCAAATAAAATCATACAATACGAAGATTTTCATATAATACGAACAGCTGATAAAACTTACTTAAACTAATCTGGTAGCTAGGGTTTTGGATTTGTAACACATCGTACAGTACGGGGAAAATCATGAAGTACGATCTGTTCAAAGAAAATCATTTTACCATATGAGATCATACAGTACGATATAAAGTCGTACAGTATGATCAACAAAGAAAAAAATTCATTTTTGTTTCCTTTTAAAAAAAATCTCCCCTGTGTGTGTGTCTGGTTGTTCAGACTTACATGCAGTTTATGGCCAGACTCAAGAAAAGAAAAAGTAAAATAAATAGAAAATTACATTGTTTCAAACTCACACTCCTAATCTAACCAGTCTTGAGTCTTCCTGTTGTCCTGAGTAATTTGTGATCTTCATAAAATATTAGTACTCACAGGAAATAATAGAAATCAAATGATATTCAATGAATAGATATTTAGACAGTATTATTTGTCATGATCAAAAGCTCAAACTATGGGTCATGGATTCCAACAGCCCTAAATAGAAGGTGGCTGATGCTGATTGTCCAGGAACCACTAAGGTTTTTTGAACTGATCGTCCTGGCTAATCCTGAGATCATCTATGATGATTTTATTGAGTAATCAAACATTACTTATTTTCCCTAATAACTAGATTAATTTAGACATAATTGTGTTTCATCATCCAAGATGATGTCCTAGATAATATCCAGAAATAAATAATACCTAAATAGCTCTGGTGGCTAATTCTTTCTGATTTGAGCCTATCATCCCGGCCGATACTAATATCATCTAGGATGATGTATTTAATGATGGCTACCTTAACCAGGATGCCCTAATTAGAGTTTTTATTTTCAACTAATCATCTAGAGCAATTTATGGATTATCCTAAATGATGTATCCAAAAATAGAGAACTCTAAGATCAGATAAAAACTTTCCCCAATGTGTGTGTGTGCAAGGTTGCTTAGCATCATGAACCACATCATTTATAATAGACTCAAGAAAGGAAAAAGTTTGCAAACTAACTCAAATCTAGTTTACCCAATCTTGAGCTGGTTCAAATTGTAGTTTTATCTTGTGGACCTGAAATGTTAGTATGCAAGGCAGTCATAGAGAAACAGATGTGTTTTCTATCATCAAAATTATATTCCTTGAAAAATAGATTCGTAACATTAACACTTTTATGTCCCTGGTGCCAATTTTTATCTTGAAGAAAATTGGCAGATTGTGCAAAGATTTTATCTGGAACAAAGCAATGGAGGGAATGGTCTTCACTACGTTTCTTGGAAGGATCTTTGCAAACCAAAAGACCAAGGGGGGCTGGGTATCCATTCGGCTATTGATTCGGTGGAGATTGTTGAAAAATGCAATCCCGTCTATGGATTTTTTATTTTATAGAAGATTGGCTGGTACCAACCTTTGCCCAAGAGGTTGTAACATGGTGGAAAATGCAGAGCACATAGCGGTAAACTGCTTCAAATTGAAACAGGCAATTCAGATTGCAAGCCGGTGGGGATTTCAAATTCCTGTGCTGAACAGCCTTGAAGAATTTTTGGGTTGCTTGAGGAAACAAATGGAAGAAATCCAATTCATTGCCAACCTTTATTGTTTTATGGTGTTCAACTCTTGGAAGAGTAAAAACTTGGTGGTTCATGAAGGAAAAGAGCTTGGTTGTGTATTCATTGTGACTAATGCCATTATCCATGCATCTAGTTCACCATCTATAATCCTTTCAGATAACTGGGATGTTAAACAGCAACATAAGCTGATTTCTTCTTATTGGCATCCCCATCCACCCGGATGGATTAAAGTGAACGTAGATGCTTCTCTCCTTAGCTCTAATGAAGCTGGTATTGGAGGCATTTTTAGAGATCATAAAGGAAGGATGCTTCTAGCTTTTGGTTTTTCGATATTGCATTGGGATGCAGGATTCTTGGAGCTTTTTGCTGTTCGGTCCTTAAAAAATGTCATACAAGATTGGATGTTCGATGCAAAAGGCTTAATTATGGAAGGAGACAACTTTAATGTCATCACTCATTTACAAAATTCGGTTGGTCTACATAGTCGAGGAGGAGATAAGAACATAGGAGAAGACTTGGAATTCCTAAGAAGATTTGAGGTACTCCTTTTCCAATTTGTTAATAGAACTTGTAATAAGTTAGCACATTGGTGTGCTAACCATGCTTTGAAAGGTAATTTCTTTTGGGACTTGTTAGAGGTTAATAAGGTTCCTCCTATTTTTATGCTTTGTTAAAGGAGGAGAGTGATAAAATTGCTATCACTTAGTTGTTTGTTCTTTTCTCTTTTATTATTAATGCATTTGGCAGTTTATCAAAAAAAAAAAACATTAACATCTCTAACAAACTTTCAAGTGGTATCAGAGCAGGATTCATAAAATTGAGTTTTTGAAAACTTTTAAATTTTGATCAATGGTTAACATTGATAATCATAATACTACAGAGAGGTATTCTATTACCTGACCACCTTTGTTTGACAATATTCCTTTTGATTTTTGGAAAACTAGCATGTCTACATTTTACAATTGATTGACTATCGCATGTGGATGCTTGTTAAAGATGGTTATTCACCTCCATCTCTTGAAATTAATGGCATTAAAATTGAACTTCCTTTTACTAAATGAACTTTTGATGATAGGGATTTAGCGCAACTGGATACAAAATGTTTAAATTATTTTTTATGTGCTTTGAAATCTGAAGATTATATAAGTGTGTCAACTTGTACTACTGGTAAAGAATTTTTGGATAGATTGTGTATTACTTATGAAGAAACAAATGAAGTTAAGTAATTTAGGTTGAATATTTTATTACATGACTATGAACTTTTTTTGTATAAAACCTATTGAATAAATTTCTGACATGTATAATAAGTTTACTCAAATTATCACTTCATTGTATGCCTTAGGAAAAGAGCTAACAAACTATGAAAGAGTCTATAAGATTTTGAGATGCTTATGTTCTTTTTTTGTTGCTAAGATTATTATAATTATTGAATATAAAGATTTGAATACTTATTCTATTGATAACTTACTTGGGCCACTCATTGCTTATGAGCAAGAGGTAAACCAAAGACACCTTATATAGGTGAGAAGAAGAAGCAGAAAATTTGTGACGTTGAAGGCTAATGATACTGATATAAATTCTTCTTGGTCTGAAAGCGATGATGTTTCCTTCATCACTAAGAAATTCAAAAGCTTTCTAAGAAAGAATCATAAGCACCATCAAAACTGGAAAAAAGGTAAGGATAGCAAAAATTTTAAAAGTCCCTCTGATGTTGTTTATTTTTAATACAGGAAGCCTGGACATGTCAAAGCTGATTGTCATACACTTAAGGATCACTCAAGTAAGGAGAAGGGTGAGGAGAAACCCAAGTTCAGGAAGGAAAAAAAAGCGGTTCCAAATGGCATTATGGGCAAATTTTGCATCTAACTCCTATGAGATCGAAGCTGAGGAGGAGATAACAAACTTATGCTTGATGGCCGGTGATCATTTTGGTCATTCTAACCAAGAAGAGGTATGTGAAGTAAGTTATAAACAATTACTTAAAGTTTGTGAAAAAATTCATGCATCAAATAGGAAACTTAACAAATTATATGCTAGTTTGAAATTAGATTTTTTGAATTTATAAAAAGAGTATGAAGTTGTATTGAAAGATCACTTCCAAATTGACAGCAATAACATGTCTTTACTTGATGAGTTTGATGATTTAAATAAATAGTATTCCGAGTTAGTTATTGAGAATGATTCAATGAAAGCATCCTACACCTCACTTGAATCTGATTTTAAGACTTATGTTGATGAATCTGAGCATAGGGAGCACTATTTGAGAGTTGATAATATTATTTTAGAAATTGTTAACTCAAGGTTAAAAGCTAAATTGAATGCACTTGAGAAAAAGAGGACTATACCCATATTTGATCAAAAGCCAAAACCTAAGAAGAGGTATTATAACCCGAATAAATTAATAAATCTTATTTCTGGTGTTAGATGTTTTTTATATGGCATGCTAGGGAATATTTCAAATACTTGCACTATTCACTATAGTACACATTGGGTGTAGAGACCCAAATTGCATGATCCACTGCATAATACACATGTATTGCATTCTTCCTTTCATAAGAAGGGACCCAAACTTATTTGGGTTCCTAAATCTAATGTTTGATAATTTTATAGGCATGCTCTCAAAAAAGGCCTCATAAGAGCATATGGTACTTGGATAGCGAATGCTCACGATACAGGATTGGAGATGCCAACAATTTATTTCACTCGAGGCCAAAGTTGGAGGCAAGGTTACTCTAAAAGGCAACACCACCAAGAAAGTGGTGGACGCAGGTATAATCAGAAACTCCAAGAACCTTTTGATTGAAAATATGTTACTTATAGATGGACTGAAACACAACTTGCTAAGCATTAGTCAGCTGTGCGATAAAGGCATCATCATAAATTTTTTGGAAAATACTTGTATTATTAGATTGAATAATAACACTATTTTTATAGGGAAAGCATATCAACAATGTTTACATATTTGATTTAAATAATATTGAATGTGCTGCTTCATTTTGTTTAAAAATTATTTCTGATGATTCTTGGTTGTGGCATAAGAGGTTATTTCATGCCAATATAAAAACCCCTAGAAGTCTGACCCAAAAGGACCTAGTTAGAGGTGTCCCAAGCTTAAGTTCACCAAAGACTACCTACGTGATGCCTACCAATTAGGGAAGAAAGTTTAATCCTCTTTCCATTCCATTAAGGACATTAGCACCTCTAAACCTTTAGAAGTCCTTCACATGGATTTGTTTGGACCCATTAGCAATGCCAACTTATGCAAAAAAGTATATGATTTTGTGATTATCAATGACTACTCAAGGTTCACTTGGATAAAATTTTTGTCTCATAAGAGTATGTCTTTTGATGAGTTTAGATCCTTCTCCACTTGGATTTAGAAAAAGTTAGATTGTGAGATCTTGACCATTCATAGTGACCATGGGGAAGAGTTTAAAAATGAGAGATTTGGAGACTTTTAGTAGGATAAGGAGATTAGCCACAACTTCTCAGCTCCTAGGACCCCTTAGTAGAACGTGGTAGCTGAAAAAAAAAACCAAACCTTAGTATAAGCTACTAGAGCCATGCTTGCTGAGTATTCACTTCCAAAATACTTTTGTGCTGAAGTGATAAACACAGCTTGTTATGTGTTGAACAGGATAAAAGTTAGAGCCAAACTTGATAAGACACCCTATGAGATCCTTAAGGGTAGGACACCCAACCTTTGCCACCTCCATGTCTTTTATTGTAAGTTCTTTATTCTTTACAATGGGATGTCACACTTAGGGACATTTGACCCAAAATTTGATGGAGTGTTCTTGGAATATTCAAGTGTAGGGAATCCTTTAGGGTGTTTAATAAGAGGACATTAGTGGTGGAGGAAACTACTCATGTAGTGTTTGATGAATTTGATCCTAAGGTGTCTAGAGTTAAGGATGAAGATAGTGTTGAAGAGACTTCCAAAGGTATTAAAAAGTTGGAGATGAGGGTAGAGTCCCAAAACACTGAAAGAGTGGGTTAGATTACCTAAGGAGTAGAGAATATAAATCTAGAGGAAAGGGTTGATCCTATACACACTTTGCCTAGGGATTGGAGACATTCTTTGAGTCATCCTAAAGAATTAATCTTAAAAGACCCTCTGAAGGTGTTAAGACTTAGCATGGACTTAGAAAGGAAGTGAACCACTCTACTTTTATCTCAATGATTGAACCCACTTACGTTAATCTATCCTTGTCTGATGAGTATTGCATCTTAGCCATACAAAAGGAATTAAATCAATTTGTTAGAAATGATGTTTGGGAGCTTACAGAAAGACCAAAAGGACAAAGTGTAGTTGGAACCAAATAGGTTTTTAAGAATAAGATGAATGATTATGGTGTTGTGATTAGGAATAAGGTGAGATTGGTGGCTAAGGAGTACAACCAAATAGAAGGGATTGATTTTGAGGAGACCATTTCCCCTATAGCTAGATTGGAAGCCATTAGAGTGCTACTAGCCTTTATCTATTATAAGAGATTTTAGCCTTATCAAAGGGACCTTAAGAGTGCCTTCTTAAATGGGGAAATAAAAGAGGATGTGTTTGTAGAGAAACCCCCTGGTTTTGAGAGTTCTCAATTTCTAAATCATGTTTTAAAATTAAAAAAAGGCCTTATATGGATTAAAATAGGCACCTAGAGCTTGGTATGAGAAGCTTAACACATTCTTACTAGAGAGGGAGTTTGTTAAGGGAAGCGTAGACACCACCCTTTTTTTGAGGAAAGTAGGAGAAGAGTTACCATTATTTAGATCTATATTGATGATATACTTTTTGGATCTTCTAATAAAAAGCTATGTGATAATTTTTCTAAAACAATGAGTAAGGAGTTTGAGATGAGCATGATGGAAGAGTTGTCCTACTTTTTAGGGTTTAGCATAAGATAGAAGGATGTTGGAACTTTTCTAAATCAATTAAAGTACATAAAAGACATCTTGAAGAAATATGAAATGGATAAAATAAAGCTAATGAATACTCCCAATACCTCCAATGGACAGTAGGATAAAGACTCAAATGGAAAATCTATTGATCAAAAGAAGTATATAGGAATGATTGGATATTTACTTTACCTAACTGCTAGCCGACCTGGTATAATATTTAGTGTTTGTCTCTGTGTTATATTTCAAGTTGATCCTAAAGAATCACACCTGACTACAGTTAAGAGAATTTTTAGATACCTTTTGCGGACCTAAAACTTAAGAATTTGATATCCTAGGCACAACACTTCTTTTGAGATTATTGAATATTCAGATTCTGATTTTACAGGATATAGGGTGGATAGAAAGAGCAATTTTGGGACTTGCCAATTCATAGGACAATCTTTAGCCTCCTAGTCTATTAGAAAAGAAAACTCTGTTGCACTTTCCACTACTGAAGTTGATTACATTTCCTTAGGGAGTTGTGCGGCCCAAGTCCTTTGGTTGAAACAATAAATTCTAGATTTAGGATTACTCATAGACATAATTTTAATCCTTTGTGACAACACTAGTGCCATCTACATCTCTAAGAATACTATCCAAAATTCAAGAACCAAACATTGACATAAGGCATCACTTTATTGGAGACCTTGTGACCAAAAGAGACATTGAATTATACCATGTGATAATTGAGAATTAAACTACTGACATCTTTACTAAACCACTGGCTTTTGACATTTTAGCATCTTAAGGACCAGATTGGATGTGATTGATATAAATGCATGAACTTGATTTTGAGTTTAATGCATGAACTTACTGAATTCTGAATTGTATGTTTTGTTGCTTGTTTTTTTTTCAGATTTGTTTGTTTTACTTTTTGCTTTCTTTTATTTTTCATGTTTATTTCTGCTATTTTAGTTTTTCTTCTTTTCTTTGTGATCACTACTAAAGTGATATTTTCATGCCTTGTTTTTGAAAACTTTGTAGCCAATGTTTGACATCTCTAAATCAGTTAAAGGGAGAAAAACCATTGATTGTTTCCCTTCCTGTAACCTCTTGTAGCGATATAATTTTCATTTATAAACAAAAGTTTATCTCAAATTAATAACTGGACTTTGCGATTGAGATGTTTTCTATCTTGCTATAGTAATCTATCTTATATATATAATGTTCAAAGTCTTTACATTACTTTCAAATTCTTTGGAATCTTTTCATTGCATTTATCAATGAATATTAATTCTATTTTGTGGTTTATTATTCCTTATATTAGAGAGTGAGTTTTCCTTCTCTAATATCTAGAAGATAAACTCACATCTAAGAATATTTAAGAGTTTTGAAAGGGATCTAGCTTGCAAAGAATGATAAGGGTATAAAATGAGCCCCAAAAAAAATGAAAAGATGTGCAATGACTTCCAAAAAATTAAAAGATACACAAAATGTATCAAAAATCAAAAGATGTGCAAAGTGTGCCAATCAATTGACAAGAGGCATAAAATGAGGCCACAAAAACAAGCTTTCTTCTCTTTCAATTTTTTAATTCTTAGAAGAATTCATGTGTCACTTGATAATTTCAAAGGCTTGATTTTGAGTTTTGTGATTGTGACAAATTACTTTGGTATATTATTTTATAAGATATTTTTTTCTAGAACCAAGTTGTGAATGGATCTCTTTTTCGTATCCATTTGGTTTTTTTGAGTTAGGTCATTTATTTTCAAAAGACGATTTGCCTGAGAGAAGTTCGAGCTAGGGCTAACATGATCGGCTATTCTATTATTTTTTAGATTTCGATGATGTTAACTCATTGTTCTTACATTTTTTTTTTATATTCAATCATATGTAGAATTTATCATTTCTTGCTTTGATAAAAAAAATTAAAAAAATTATACTTTTATTCTTCTTTTTCATTTTCCATTCGGCTTTACTTTTCTAGTTTTTCCTCCTTTTTGTGATATCAAAAGGGGGAGTAGTGTTTGTTTTAGTGTTTGTTTGAGATTGTTTTGTCATACTGTTTTATTTATTCTTGTTTTATTTTATTTTATTTATTTTTTCATCCTCAAAAAAGGGAAGATTATTGTGAATCTAATTTCAAGAAATAGAATTTTGATGATAGCAAATTTTTTGGCTTTTCTATGACTGCCTTGACTACTAACATTTCAAGTCCACAAGATTAAATTGCAAATCGAACCAGCACAAGATTGGGTAGATTAGCACTGAGTTAGTTTCTAATGTACATCAAGTGTTTTTTACCCTTTCTTAAGTCAATTATAAATAATGAGGACTCTGATGCTAAGTAACCTTGCATACATACACTTGGGAAATTTTTTATTGTTAGAGTTTTTTATTTTCAATCACATCATCTAGGATGATACAAAAATCATCCTGGATGATCAATTAAAAATAAAAATCCTAATTAGGGCATCCTGGTTAAGATAGTCACAATTAAGAGAACCATCCTGGATGATATTTGCAACGTCTGGGATGATAGGCTCAAATCAAAAAGAATCAGCCGCCATATCTATTTAGGCATCTTTTATATTTGGACATCGTCCAGGACATCATCTTGGATGATACAGTATAATTATGCCTAAATTAATTTGATAATTAAAGAAAGTAATTAAGGTTTTATTCCTCGATCATATCATCCTGGATGATTACAAGATCGTCCAGAATGATCAATTAACAAACCTTAGTTCTTCCTGGATGAATAAAAATTAGCCAAGTTTCATTTAGGGAGATGCTCTGAATGATATTTGTCATTTTTTACTAATCGGCCTAGACGATCGTGAGATCATCCTGGACAATCTAAGTTATTTTTTATCATCCAGACATCCATCTAGGGCGATGGTCTGGACGATATTTAATGACTTGAACTAATCATACAGGACGATATCCTATCATCCTGGATGATATGAATAAATTATCCTTTGATTGTCCAGACTCTCCCAAATCGTCCTGGCTGATTGAGCTAAATTTGTATTAATCGTACGGGATAATAGGCCGATCATCCTGGATGATAATATAAGTTTGTTGTAATTAAGAGAAAATCTGAAGCTCTGCTATATAAGACCTCTTATTTTACCCAAGAGTGAATCTTTTGCTATTGTCCTGACTTGAGAGAGCTAAGAGGAGAGGGAGAGCAAGGGAGAGAGAGCAGATCTTCTGAGGGGGAGTTTGTGAGGGGATTCACAAAGGTTGCTCCAAGCAAGGATCCGAGTCATCTTCTTCGGTCATCATCCCTGGTTACTTGGAGTTTTTAGAGAGGTCTACTTTAGCAACTGATCTAGGTTCTCTGCCTGCTTCTGGAGGAAGAAAAAAGAGTTGGGTTATCTGTATACTTTTGGAGGAAGCCAAAGGAGTTGGTTCATCTTCCTGCTTGAGGAGAAAGTAAAAGGAGTTGGGTTCCTGCCTCACCAGGGTTGGTGGAAAGGAGTTTGTGTATGGGCTTCTCCACCTTGCTATGGGGGTAAAAGGAGAGACATTGAGTTTAGTGCAATACTCGAAGGGTGCCTACGGGGAGTGGTCGTCAGTCAAGTTGATCGAACCACTATAAAATCTAGTGTGTTCTTTCTTATTATTGCTTCTGCATTTAATTTATGCACTTTGTTTCTCTTGTGGTGAATCTTGGTTTGGTTGTGTTTGTATTTTTGTTTGGAGAAATTTTTAAAATACTAATCCACCCCCCTTCTTGGTTAGCCTTGGGACTAGTTCATAAGGGCTTAACATCCCTAACGAACTTTCAGTAATAGAGAAGTGGATTTCTCTATATTTTTTATCAATTTGAATATTATTTTTATTTTTATTTTTTTATTTTTTGATAATAGAAAAAAGAATTTTGTTTGTCCTTATTAGTTTTTATGAGTTTGTATCATTTTAAATTCTTTAATAAAAGTTATAACTTTTATTTACATGATTATCTAATGTAGTTGTGATTTTGTCTTATCTTTCCTAGCAGAAATCTTAAAATTTAATGTAAATAAATAGTAAATTAGTTATTAATAATGCATAAAATTAGACAAAATAAATTTATCAACCTAATAGTAACTAAAATCTTTATCAATGTTAGTAATTCCTAATAAAAGCAACTCCTAAGTCAGAAAAGTAACTAATCGATTTTCCTAGTATTAATTAACCATGCAATAATATTGATTTGTATACTTACATTATTCTTACTAAATAATATAGGTAAGTACTAATTTAAGTATAAAAATTTTCAATTCACTTAGGGTAAACTAATTTTGATAAAATAGGAGAGATTTTTTTTTTCAAAATCATTATGAAGTACTTAGCTGATAAAGTTGTGTGAAGGAATTGCAGAAAAAAAGGAAGAAATGAAAATTATATATAAAAAAAATTTTAAATGCTACGTACTAATAATAAAAATTGCTTTTTTTTTTTTTGCTCTAGTATCACTAAATAATGCCTTAAGAAGTTCAACCTTGGGAAAAATTGATTGAATTATATTAAATTAGGATAACTTGGGTTATGTTCGTTAATAATAAATAAGTTTAAAATTCCTATAAACATGAATTCATTAAAACTTAATTAAGTTAGTTAAAAATTGTAATTACACGTGGAGTTATATTTAGAGGGTTTTTAATAGAAATAAAATATTATGATATTACTAGTTTCATTAATTCAATTATTAATAATTTAGCATATGTCAAAACAAATACTCTTTTTTTTTTTTTAACTTAGTATTAAAATATATTAAGCTAACAAAATGAGGCCAAACACCAGTGTACATTTGGATTACTTGAGGATAAGTAATACATTAAGTTTTGAGGATTTGGTTAAGTTGGAAAAAGTTGTATTTTAGTTGTATATTTTTTTATGGAAAATGTTGCTAAAGTTTTTATTTTGTATATGAATTTCTCTAAAGGAACAAAACCTAAAAGAAATTTAGCATAGCGCTAAGCAACCAACTTGTCAGTGCTTCAGGTATAATTATTTTGCACTCACATAGAGAGCTCGACATCATGACACCATAAATCTAGTGCCTCAAGGAGAAACATTTTTGCAGAGATAAAGAGCTTAACACTATATCTCCATCATTCTAGTGATATATTGTCAAACCTACCACATTGTTGTGCAATAATTCCAATACCAAAACACTATATGTAGGGAATTTTAGGATTCGAAACAGAGAGATTGGCACTATAATGATAATAATTCAGCTCTACAGCACTGAATTACTAAAGTTTCATATTGATGTTAGTATGAATTTTTACATATATGAAGGACCATGATGATTCATAAAACGTGACATGGAGCTAGACCATCTTAGTGCTATTATTATATAGAGAACCATAACACCATGGTTTTTGCACTTGATGGTGGTCTCGACAGTGTGCTACACACAGAGCTAAAGTGCAATATGATTATTCTTAGGTTTCCTTTGAAATTAAAATAATAAATGCCCACTAGATATGTAAATATACATATTGACCATGTAATAAAGTGATAGAAAAGTGTGCAGATCCCACGAGGAAGTGTTTTGCTTAATTATAATTAAACTAGTATTATCTAATTTGGATGCATGATTTATCCTACCAAATACTAAGCAGATGTTTTTGATTGGCTACTTAATGAGGAATTGTAAAAAAAAAATTAGATACTAATGTAAATAAAGAGTTTAGGACTAATGAATGCAAAAAAAATATAGTTTCTTAGTGGGACTCATGATTTTATATGGATCTGGGCATATGTATCTATAGATCTCTATCGACCTTGTAGGGGTCAAAAGGGATGTTTATGGCCTTTCTACAATTATAATGTCTCCCAAGAACCTAGAATGTTTAACATCTTCTATTTAGGTATGACAACATTCTATTTTAATATTCCTATTTACTACAATATTCTTCTATTGAGGTAATATATCACACTAGATAATAACTACACACATGGCCATTGTAATTATTAAATTAAGAATGGGAGATATTAAAAACATTGAAAAACTAATTAAAGGTGTAAGAGTCTATCTTAGTACGTGCAATGTGTTTACATTATTAGCCCAAAATTCAAAGATTTAGCCATACATAGATAACATAAAAAAGCATACTCGTGTTCATTTCATTTATATAAGACAAAAATTCATGAGAATTAATAAAAGATAAATGTCACCATAAAGGGTTAATAAATATTATCCACACTTGTTCTTCCTCCACAAAAAAATTGTTACACAACATAGGCTAACATCTTCAAATCAAAGTAGCTTCTCTTCGCTAGAATCACTTTGACTTTACTCTAAGAGGAACTAAAGAAAGATACTCAAAAGTATAAGACCCCACTAAAAATGATAAAACTTTATGATAAAAGAACCAAAAAATTATTTATAACATGTGAAGAAATAGCCTCAGGTGCAGTAAGTAGTGGTGCTAGAGCATAATCAAACAAATTGGTGCCTTAGTATTACCAAGCATGCTCTACTATAGTGCTGCATTGACCTGACATGGATAATGGTTGAATTAATGTGTCTTCTGAATGAGTGGGTGTGTCTCCTCATTTTGACAACTGCTCTACAACGGTGTTTTAATGGTTTAACACTATGGAAACACTCTAGCATTCAAATTCTTGAGACTCAGATGCTGTGGTATATATTTTTTACATTGTGGTTCTTTGGAGCACTACGGCACTGACCTTAGCTTCATCAAGGTGCTAATTTTCCATAAACTCTAGAGTGGTGGGTGCTGCAATGTCAGAATTAGACACTGGGGCATTTTAGATTACAATGTTGAGGTGTTGAATATGTGATGTTGTGCTCATTCAATACATGGAAAATTTGCCTTCTTCTTAATATTTCCTACACAAGCACAACTAAAATAATGCATTTTTACTTATTTTTAGCATAATAAATAGCACATAATTTACATATAACAAATTTTGTTCAGCATAAACTCTTGCTTGTCCTAAAGTAATGGTGAAATCAACTATTGATTAACTTAATAGCTAAAGTAAAATATTATAATTTAAAATTAAAAAATTATAAGATAATATATTATAGCCTAGAAAAAATTTGGAATGATCAAATTCATAATTCTCATTCAAAACATCATAACAATTATCCTAATAAGTCACCCTTACTATTGATTATATTGAACCTATCCAATATGAGCATAGGTGTAAAATTGACATATGATTTTAGAAATGAATATTATATTACTTAGGGATTATTTTTGCATCTAGTTGAACTAGAAGTTCATTAGTGCACAATTACATGTACTAGTTCATTTATCTTGTCCTAATTGATGTATATATTAGGATGCTTTTGTGGATACTAATTTTTGGTTGTACTCATCTTTTATATATTTTCAAAGCTCCTCTTATAAATTTTTTATTTTTTTTCTTTTTCATATTTGAGGAGTACATATATAATGATTATGAATATCTATTTTTCTTTCATCCTCCTGTAACACTAATTGATTTATTATAAAGATTTAATAATATCACTAATTCTATATTTATGTTAACTATGATCTTCCTAATTTAAGTTACCCACTTATTTTTCCTAAACTGAATTACTCATTCATCAATTCAATAGTCAGTGCATTAGTGTAAAATTTTTAAATTTAAAACAAGTCAAATAAATAAGTGATCGATATTAATTAATTATTAATGTTATTAAATTATGAATTAATATGTATTATTCATTCAAACTATAATATAGGATTTCATTATTATTCTAATTTTATATAATTTTTATTTTTTTATTTTGGCTAAATGAGTAATTAAAGTGCAAGTGCTATATAAAGGAAAATTTTCAGCAGTTAAAAATGAGTAAAATATAGCTAAATTTAAATGAAAAAAAAAATTGTACTAAAAAAATAAAAGATGAATGTAAAATAAATATACATTTTCATTAAATGATAATAAGTTCAAAAATAATATAGCAAAACTATTATGGACAAAACTGGATAACTAGTGCTTGAAGCACTATTCTCCTGATTCATCACCTTCAAAGATACATATGATCTATTCTCATCAAATAATAATAATGGCTCTCATGTTACAATACAACATCATGATTACAACATCATGGGCATCTCACTTAAGTAAAAAGAACAACAAAATTAATAAAGGAAAAATAGCCTACAACAACAATAGCAACCATCCTAACTCTCTCCTCTCTCTCTCTCTCTCTCTCTCTCTCTCTCTCTCTCTCTCTCTCTCTCTCTCTCAAGTCTACCAAGAATAACCATATAAAAAAATAAAAGAAAAAAGACTCACATCACTTTGAATCACGATCCTCCTCCTCCTCATCATCATCAGGGTAGGCCCAAAAAAATTATTAGTAATCTTGAGCTATATAGAAATGCAGTTGGTATGGATTCTCCACAAAGTGGCTCCTCTTAAACAATGCCACTAAGGCCTCATTAAATTCAACTTTATAGTAGTATGCTTTATATGCACACCCAAGTAATGAGCTTGTTATTCCCTACTCTCCTCACAGAACTTATCCACACCCTAAATATCTACTACAACTCAGCCACCTACTCATTTAAAGAATTAGGAGTCATAGAACTCCTACTATTACTAGGCCTGCTGGTCATCCTGTGGTCATTGGGTCCTTCCTCTTCTAGACCTGATCTTTTAAAGTTCTCAAATTTTCTTTTGGTGAGGGTCAAAATGGTAAAAATGATATTCTTCACTAGGATCTCCCCTCACACTATAATTAACACACAATGCAAAAATAAGAGAAGGATGCTCTAAGCCTACAGAATTAGTTCCCTTGATGATGTACTTTGAAGAAGAGTACATAAGAATTCACACATCTATAGTTTAAAAAACATTAATCACATAACTGAGCATAATATAATCTTTGGTTACTTCATTGATATTTTTTCTTTGCAAAAAATGAGCAGAAATAAAATAGTGCCAAACATTCAAAAGTTGAGTTAAACAAGATGTATGAAAATTAATAATTTTTTCCACCCTCTTATTATATATAGCCCCACTATGAGGCTCGCATAAAACTCTTAGCAACTCATCAAGATCTATGGTGGCTAGATTAAAAGGAGTAAACTAATTCAAAATTTCTTAGCTAATAAAGATGATTAATTACTATAAGGACAAATGGTACCCACTTACCTCTAACATAAAACATATTTTTTGCTGCCTCCTTCCCATTTGTAAGAAATTCTCTAACTAACATTTACATAACAAAATGGGGTTCCTCACACAATAGATCCCAACCCAGATTCACTAAAAATTGCATCACCTTCCCACCAAATGTTCTTAAAGCCTTCCATAGGGATTAACTATTTATTTATTACCAATGGCCAATAGCATTTCTCAGCCTCAGTAGAGATGAATATAATTACATTATAGGAGGATAAGGCACAATTCTTGTTTCCTAATATCTTTGGTGTCATTACTCACGAAGCACAAACAACGATAATGCAAAAAAATTATATTGAAAAGATAGAATAAATGTAGTAGAAAATCAGAAACATTAACATCTATATATAAATATCATGAGAACTACAACTTTCAATAGATCAACGTTGTGGTGCTTAAAAACATAAAAAATGACAAAGATTCAAGAAAATAAATTTTACAATGATTCGGTATTTGTAGCACTGTGGCACATGCTTTGGAAAATAAAGGGCTAGCTTTTTACTGGAAAAATGTAAACTCACACAATTTCTTTTATGCTAATAAAGACTATTGTCGAAATGCTTTAACTATCATAATAATGATTTCTACCTAACTTTGTAGTGTTATAAACAACATTAGGGTACTTAATAAAGTGTCATAATGAAAGATAATGAAAGTATGAAATATTGACTGCATTATCATTAGTACTATATCAATAATGAACCAAACACTACAACATTTGATAGTATAGCACCAAGATACTCTATAAGGCATTATGGCGTTATAATGCTTAAAGATATAGCACTACGACATTGAAATCTAGAAAAGTTTCCTTAGACGTTAGTGCTATAATGTTATTTTTGAATGCTGCAGTGCTTAATGGAAAAATCTTGTGGTGCTTCAAATGATAACACTACGACGCTAGTTCAATTTTTAGCACAATAGATTTTTCTCAGGAAAATTTTAAAAACTTTGTCAAAATCTAAATTAATATCTTTTTCATGAATAATACATTCACACACATATAATACAAAATATAAAACAAAATATATAAACACAAAAATAGAATTGGGTTACCTTCTTAAAAGCACTAAATTTATAGTCTTTATCTAGACATGCCTAAATTTGTCAGTTTGGCTATAATGAATCACCACCACTTCTTAAGTGATCTACACTAAGATCCTTCCCGTTCTCCTTTAGATTAAGTTTATTATTACTAGGTAAAGTTTCACAAAGTCTACTACTAAATCCCCAGACCAGCATCAGGAGGTGGCGAGCGCAACATATTATATATTGTACTTATTGATTTTCTAAGTTATAGATTGAAGCAGCCTAACTTTGCAACTGGGTTCCTAACTGAATTAATTACAACCTCCCCCAAAGGTGACTTTCTCTCTATTAAATGATTATTTGGTTAAAAGTTGGGTGATAAGAAGGTCTAGAATTTAGTACAGGTTATTGAGGATTACTCCAATTTCTTATTAATTAGATTGATCAACATTCCACTTTATGCTAACACCAATATTATTATTTGACCAACTCAGGTTAGGGTGGTTCCTATAACCATGATTATAAGTATTAGAATTGAAAGTTTGTTAAGGATGTTAAGCCCTTAAGAACTGGCCCAAGGCTAACCAAGAGGGGGTGAATTGGTATTTTAATAAAGCTTTCTTATAATCAAAGAACAAAACTTAAAACAAAAATCACCACAAAAAACAAAGTATGGAAAAATAAATGCAGAAATCAAAACAAAGAAAGATCATACCAGATTTATAGTGGTTCGGTTAACTTGATCTACGCCCACTCCCCGGAGGCGCCCTCCGAGTATTGCACTACAAAAGTGACTCTTCTTTTTCTCCCACAGCAATGCAAAGAAGCCCTCACAAAAACTCCTTTCTGCCAACCCCGACGAGGTAGAGAACCCAACTCTTTTTTCTTCCTCCTGAAGCAGGAAGAGAACCCAACTCCTTTTGCTTCCTCCTGAAGTAGGTAGAGAACCCAACTCCTTTTACTTCCTCCTAAAGAAGGCAGAGAACCTCAACCTTTTGCTTCCTCCTAAAGCAGGAAAAGAACCTCGACTCCTTTTGCTTCATCCTGAAGTAGGCAGAGAACCTCGACCAATTGCTGAAGCTTATCTCCCTTGAACTCCCAAGGACGATGGACAAAGACTGGAGAAGACACCTTGGAACCTTGCTTGGAGCAACCTTTGTGAAACCGTCTCACAAACTCCCCCTCACAAGTTCCTCCCTCTCTCTCCCTCTCCTCTTGGCTCTTTTAGGTCAAGACAGCAACTAAAGTCCTCCTTGCATGAGAAAATTTGGGTCCTTTAAATAGAATTTTAAGAATTAACATTATTATCCAGGACGATAGGAATATCATCCTGGCTGATTAGTACAAAGTAAGCTCAATCAGCCGGGATGATTTGGGACGATCAAAAGAAAATTGGTTACATCGTCCAGGTAGATACAATATCATCCTAGCCGATTAGTTCAAATCAGATAATAATTGTCCTGAACATCGCCCGGAATAGATGCTGGCCAATCTCAATCATCGAAGATATTGTTCTGGCCGATCCTGCGATCGGCCCGACTGATGTGATAGTATCAATCAGCCTTAATTGCTTTCCATAATTACTAGATTAATTTATGCATAATTATGCTGCATCATCCAGGCCGATGTAGCGATCATCCTGGTCAATGTCCTGAAATAAAGAATACCTAAATTGATCATGGCGGCTGATTATTTCTAATTTGAGCCTATCATCCTGGCAGATTCAAGGATCGTCCAGGCCGATCTGCTTAATGATGGCTGCTTAACCAGGATGATGCCCTAATTAGGGTTTCTATTTTTAGTTGAATCGTCCTGGCTGATATTAACATCATCTAGGCCAACAACAACAACAACAACAACATCAAGCCTTTATCCCACTACGTGGGGTCGGCTACATGAATCCTTTTTCTCCATTGTGTCCTATTAAAAGTCAAATTCTCGTTTAAATCTAATAAAGAAAGGTCATTCCTAATATTTTCTAACCAAGTCTTTTTAGGTCTACCCCTACCTTTCTTAACATAAGTCAAATCTAATACCTTTACTCTCCTAACCGGGTCATCGCAAGACCGCCGTTTTATGTGACCAAACCATCTAAGGCGACTTTCTCTAATCTTATCTTCTACTGGAGCTACTCCAACCTTTTCACGTATATGCTCATTTCGTATCCTATCTCTAAGGGTAAAGCCACTCATCCACCTGAGCATCCTCATCTCTGCCACACTTAACTTAGTATTATGCTTCTCTTTTAAAGGCCAACATTCGGCACCATAAAGCATTGCAGGCCTCACTACCATCTTATAGAATTTTCCTTTAAGTTTGAGGGGTACATTTCTATCACATAACAAGCCCGATGCATTCCTCCACTTCAACCATCCAACTTGAATTCTGCTGATAATATCCCCATCTATTTCACCATCACTCTAAACAATAGATCCAAGATATCTAAAACGTGTACTCTTATTAATGACTTGATCGCCCAAAGTCACAATCCCCTCACTAGGTCTATTACTACTAAAATTACACTCCATATATTCTGTTTTAGATCTACTCAAGCGAAAACCTTTAGACTCTAAGGTTGACCTCCATAATTCAAGTTTACCTTCAACTCCCTCTCTAGTCTTGTCAACAAGAAGAATATCATCAGCAAAAAGCATACACCAAGGTACATCCTCTTGCAAATGTCTAGTGAGAACATCCATCACTAAAGCAAAAAGATATGGTCTTAAGGCTGATCCTTGATGTAACCCAACCAAAATAGGGAAATACTTGGTCAATCCACTTTGTGTTTGAACACAAGTAATAGCTCATGCATACATATCTTTAATGATTTGAATATAAGCATTATTGACTCCTTTCTTTTCAAGAACTCTCCATAGCACTTCTCTTGGAACTTTATCATATGCTTTTTCTAAATCAATAAATATCATATGTAGATCCTCTTTATTTTCTCTATATTTCTCCATCAAACCTCTTAATAAATGTATGGCTTAAAATCTAAAACCTTTTTCTTTTTCTTGAGTTAATTAATAATCATATGCTGATGTACTTAAAATAGAAATATATAGAAAATCCCTCAAGTGTGTGTGTGCATGGTTACTTAGCATCAGGATCCATTTTTATAATTAACTCAAGAAAAAGAAAAACATTACAGACTAACTCAACCTAAATCTACCCAATTTTGAGTTGGTTTGAGTTGTATTCGATCATGTGGACCTGAAAAGTTAGTAGGCAATACAGTTGTAAAAAATCATGAATATTTGCTATCATCAAAAGTCTAATCCATAAACTCAGATTTGCAATAATCTCCCTTTTTTTATGATGGCAAACACACCCAAAAAACTTCAAGCAGTTATGGCAGTTTAATAAAAATAATGTGATGAAAATGTAGTTTAGTAAGTTCTAGAATCAAATTACAGGATACATCAGACTACTCCCCCTTTTGACATCACAAAAGGAGGAGGGAACTAAAATGCAAAAATAAGAACAACCATAAGAAAAACAAAAAATAGAAACTAAAATAACCATAAGAAAAACAAACTACAGAAAAATACCATAATAAAGAACACTAAAGAAAGGATGGACCCTGATCATCAGACGGAGGAAGTGGTGGTGAAAAGTAACTGATCAGAGTGGCAAACTGAGATCCAAACCAGCCATGTCCTGGTCATGCTGGTGCTGCATGCGGATGATGTCCTTAGTATGTTGCTGCTCCTGTGCAACAATGTAGGCCTCAAAGCGTGTCTCCCACTGATCAAATCTCTCCACCAACTGATCTAGCTGAGAGTGCTGGAAGAGAGGAACAGGTTCTGGAATAGAAGCGGGAGCCTCCTCCTCCTCGGCCCCCTGAGCTTCCCCATCCCCTGGGTCGAGATGAGTACTGTGAAGGACGTTGAAGGAATTGTTTGAGTAGCAGGGTGGCTGAAGGTCGGGAGGAGCAGGATATTGAAGGTTGTATTTGGATTCTAAAATATATGCAATGATGTGTCATAGAGTAAGATTGGGCTTCCTTCTATGACCTGGATCTCGAATTATAGTTAAATGTTCGATGTAGCGAAAGATCAGGGTGGTTCCATTGAATTCATGATTGGACATTATGTGAAAAGTGGTGAGTGAAAGAAGGGGAGTGATATGGACACGGTCACCGGGTTTAGGAATCACAGATATGTGAAGGACGTGCTGGATCGTCCTAGCATCTTTAAGTAAAGAGCTAGTCTCTCCAATATGAAAGGGGAAGTTGTTGTGGTGAAGAAAGTGATTGGTCGTAGCCCAGTTAAAATTAGTATCAGAAATGAGGATATGCAGCTTATCCCTAGTGGTGGACAATTGCAATAGTTCAGCACTATCCTGGTATGTGATCTCGACTGGGCATCGATTCACATATGAGGTGAGAGCAGTGTAAGAAGAATTGAAGTGAAGGTTGGCATAAAATTCAAAAAGAAGTTTAGAATTGAAGGGGACTAGGAGGGTGAGAATAAACCACAAAGAGGTGTGAGTAAAAAGATCAAGTACCGGATATGAGAGGTGGACTGGATTGATTGTTCGGGGGAGAGAAATACTGCAATCTTTGTAGCGATGGTAGGCAGCCTGATCGTCTGCTTCTCGAAAATGAGATTCCAGCGTGCCCCTCGAGGAGCTTCCAGACATGTGTCGAAAATGCTTACCGCCAGCCATAGTAAGCTAACAGGAAGTAAACAAGATAGGAGAAGAAGATTGAAGTGAGAAACATTGGCTAGAAGGATCTGAATTTAAAGGATCAGCTGGATCGTCTAGGCCAATCACAGGATCATCTAGGCCGATCACAGGATCATCTAGGATGTTCCGGTGCAATTATTTTGTATAGGTCGTTTGGTCAAAAAGGCATCCGATCGTCTGGGATGATCAGATATTATTCGGGATGATTAGACACAGGCGATCATCCCGAGGAGTCAGGCCGGATGACCGTTAAAAAAGCATATCATCCAGACCGATTATGTGGATCGTCTAGGAAGATGCTCAATAATGGATCATACCGACTGAATTTAAAACATTTTAAATCATGCACAGCGTGTATCATCTAGGATGAACAGTGGATCGTCCAGGATGATTGTCCAAAAATGGATCGCCCCGAGCAAAATTATAGATTTTAAACATGCTGACACGTGTATCGTCCAAGGCAAACAGGTGTATCAGATGGGAGATAACCAATAAATGCATCATCCATGATGAAAAAGGTATCGGCCAGGATGATCAAGATGATTGTAGCAGAGGACAATCATATCATCTAGGACGATAAAGGATCATCCAGGACGATGAGAGTAAAAAAGTCATAATATTCAGCAGATGAAGTTTTTGATGGAAAAAGAGCATATCGTCCAGGACGAGAAAGGTATCGGCCAGGACGATGTGACAAAATTTTGAACTTCAGAGGAAGGATGGAGATGATCAGAGAAGGCCCAAAAATAATAAAATCAACTAAGAACAACCATGCTAAAACATGAAAAAGGCATAAAAACTAGCAATGAAACAAGTTTTTTTTTTAATTAGCAAGGCATGCATATGATGAATGCTCCAAAAAAATAAATTTTAAAGATTTGTAAGATCAATGAGTTAACAAACTCAAAATCTAAAAACGGTAGAATATCTGATCCTGTTAACCGTAGCTCGGACTTCTTTCAGGGCAAAATCATCTTTTGAAAATAAAAGACCTAACTCAGAATAAACTAATTGGGTAAAAAAAGATCCGTTCAAAACTTACTCCAAAGAAAATATCTTATAGAAGAATATACAAAAGCAATTTGTCTCAATCATGAAATTTGAAATCAACTCTATGAAAATATCAAGTAACTCATGAATTCTTCTAAAAATTTTAAAAGTTTGAAAAGAGGGGTAAGCTTATCTTTTGTGGGCTAATTTTATGTCTCTTGTCAATTTGAATGGTGCTCTTTAAGCATCTTTTGATTTTTGATACACTTTTTTGTGTATATTTTTCAAATTGGCGTCATTGCACATCTTTTTTATTTTGGCATCATTGGCCTTTTTTTATTTTTTCTTCTTGCAAACTAGATCCCCTTTCAAAAACTCTTAAAATATTTTTAGTTGTGAGTAAATCTTCAAGATATTAGAGAAGAGAAACTCACTCTCACATATAAGGAAGAATAGACCACAAAGCAGACTTTAGTAATTATATGATAAATACAATGGCAAGATTTCAAATAACTTGAAAGATAAAAAAAAACTTTGAATATTATAAATATAAGATAGATTATTGTAGCAAGATAGAAAAGATCATAATTTCAAAAACCAGTTATTAATTTGAGATTGAATTTTATTTAGCAAAGAAAATTATACCACTAAAAGAGGTTAAAGGGAGGGAAACCATCAACGGTGTTTCTCCCTTTAACTGATTTAGATATGTTAAAACATTGACTATAAATCCCCAAAAATAAAAACAAGGAGAAAATATCATAAAGCAAAAAGAAACCAAAGCAAAAGCAACTATAACAGCAACTATGAAAAGCTAACATAAAAACTAAGGTAGAAAATAATAACACTCAATAGAGTAGTAAGCATGCAATTCAAAATTTTATTTAGTAGCAAATTTAAGCAATTTATGAGCTGCGAACCTTTTCTTGTCCAAGTATCATATGCTCTCACAAGATCTTTGGTGAGGCACACCTGCAAAATCATCAAATGTCATATTTAAGAACCCAAACAGGTTTGGGTCCCTCCTTATGAAAAGAAGAACGCGATGCATGAGTGTTATGCAGTGAATTATACAATTTCGGTCTCCACGCCCAATGTGTACTATGGTGAATGGTGTAAGTATGTGCTATGTGTCCTAACTTGCCATATAAAAAACATCTAACTCTAGGAAAAAGATTTCTTAATCGGTTCGGGTTATAATGCCTCTTCCTAGTGATTAGCTTTGGATCAAATGTGGGTGTCATCCAATTTTTCTTACGTGCATCAAATTTAGCTTTAAACCTCAAGTGAGCATTTTGTAAATCAATCTCCAAATAGTGTCTTTTATGCTCATATTCTTTAGTAGAAGCTTTAAAATCAGATTCAAGCGAGGTGTAGGAAGCTTTCAAAGAATCAGGCTCAATTATTAATTCAGAATACTTTTTATTCAAATCATCAAATTCATCAAATAGAGACATGCGATTGCTATAAATTTGAAAGTGATCTTTTCTCAAAATTTCATGCTCTTTTATTAATTCAAAAACTCGAATTTCAAACTAGCGTGAGCTTTCTTAAGTTTTCTATATTATACATGAATTTTCTCACATATTTCAAGCAATTGGTCATAGGTTAGTTAGCATACCTCTTCTTGGTCAGATTATTCAATATCATCAGCCATTAAGCACAAGTTTATTGTCTCCTCATTAGGTTCAGTCTCAGATGAGTCAGATGCAGAATCCTGCTAGAAAGCTTTTTAGGCTCACTTCTTATCCTTTCTAGACTTAGGTTTATCCTCATTCTTTTCTTTGCTTGAGTGATCCTGAAGTGTAGGACAATCAGCTCTGACATGTCTAGGCTTCCTGCATTCAAAATAAACAACATCAGAAGAACCTTTAAAAATTTTGTTATCCTTACCATTTCTCCAATTCTGATGATGCTTGTGACTCTTCCATAGAAAGCTCTTAAATTGCCTCGTGATTAAGGCAATATCATTATTTCCAGACCTGGAGGAGTCAGTGTCCGAGTTGTTCGCCTTAAGGGACACCATTTTCTCCTTATTCCTCTCACCTGCATCAAGATTTCTTTGGTTCACCCCTTGCTCGTAAGCAATGAGTGAACCAAGTAAGTTATCGATCTAATAGGTATTTAAATCTTTAGAATCAGAAATTATAGTGATTTTAGCTTCAAAAGAGGAAGGCAAACATCTTAAAATTTTGTTTACTTTTTTATACTTAGAAAGTTCTCTTCCTAAGGCATACAACGAAGTAACAATCTGAGTAAATCTCGTATACATATCAGAAATTATTTCATTAGGTTTCATACAAAAAAGTTCATAATCATGCAATAAAATATTCAAACAAGATTGCTTAACTTCATTAGTGCCTTCATAGGTGATACATAATTTATCCCAAATTATGTTTCCAGAAGAGCAAGTAGAAACACGCATGTAATCTTCAGATTTTAAAGCACAAAAAAATAGTTCAAACACTTTGCATTAAGTTGTGCTAAATCTCTTTCACCAAAAGTCCATTCAGTAAAAGGTACTTCAGTTTTAATTCCATTAAGTTCTCGAGAAGGTGGAGAATATCCTTCTTTAAGAAGCATCCACATACGATAGTTAATCAATTGTAAAAAAGTAGACATGCGAGTTTTTTAAAAATCAAAAGGAAGATTATCAAAAAAAAAAGGTGGTCATGTTATAGAATATCCTTCTGTTGCATTACTATTATCGTTGTTAGCCATAAATAAAAATTCAAAAAGTTTTCAAACTTAATTTTTATGAATCCCGCTCTGATACCACTTGAAAGTTCGTTAGGGATGTTAAGCCCTTAAGAACTGGCCTAAGGCTAACCAAGAGGGGGGGTGAATTGATATTTTAAAAAATCTTTCTTATAATCAAGGAACAAAACTTAAAACCAAAATCATAACAAAAATCAAAGTGCGGAAAAATAAATACGAAAATCAAAACAAAGAAAGATCACACCAGATTTATAGTGATTCGGTCAAATTGACCTACGTCCACTCCCCGGAGGCGCCCTCCGAGTATTCCACTATAAAAGTGACTCTCCTTTTGCTCCCATAGAAAGGCAGAGAAGCCCTCACAAAAATTCCTTTCTGCCAACCTCGGTGAGGCAGAGAACCCAACACCTTTTGCTTTCTCTTGAAGCAGGCAGAGAACCCAACTCCTTTTGCTTCCTCTTGAAGCAGGAAGAGAACCCAACTCCTTTTGCTTCTTCCTGAAGCAGGCAGAGAACCTCGACTCCTTTTGCTTCCTCCTAAAGCAGGCAAAAAACCTTGACTCTTTTTGCTTCCTCTTGAAGCAGGCAGAGAACCTAGACCAATTGTTGAAGCTTACCTCCCTTGAACCCCCAAGGACGAAGGACAAAGACTGGAGAAGACACCTAAGAACCTTACTTGGAGCAACCTTTGTGAATCCCTCTCACAAACTCCCCCTCACAAGTTCCTCCCTTTCTCTCCCTCTCCTCTTAGCTCTCTCAGGTGAGGATAACAACTAAAGGTCTCTTTGCATGAGAAAATTTGGGTCCTTTAAATAGAATTTCAAGAACTAATTTTATCGTCTAGAACGATAGGAATATCATCCTGGCCGATCAGTACAAAGTAAGCTCAATCAGCCAGGACGATTTGCGATGAAAAAAAGAAAATTGGTTACATCGTCCAAGCCGATACAATATAATCCTGGCCGATTAGTTCAAATCTGATTACAATCATCTTGAGCATCGCCCGAAATAGATGCAGGCCGATGTCAGTCATCCAGGACATCGTCCCGGCCGATCCTACGATCGGCCCGGCCGATGTGATCATATCAATTAGCCTTAATTGCTTTCCATAATTACCTAATTAATTTAGTCATAATTATGTTGCATCGTCCACGCCAATGTAGAGATCGTCCTGGCTGATGTCCTGACATAAAGAATACCTAAATTGAACATGAAGGCTGATTCTTTCTAATTTGAGCTTATCGTTATGGCCGATACAAGGATCATCCAGGACGATCTGCTTAATAACGGCTACTTAACCAGGATGATGCCCTAATTAGGGTTTCTATTTTTAGTCAAATCATTCTGGCCGATATGAACATCATCCAGGCCGATGAACTCAAAATAAAAAAAACATGAAAAATAATTCAAGTGTGTGTGTGCAAGGTTACTTAGCATCAGGATCCACTTTTACAAATGACTCAAGAAAAAGAAAAAATATTACAGACTGACTCAACCAAAATCTACCTAATATTGAGATATTTTGAGTTACATTCAATCATGTGGACCTGAAAAGTTAGTAGGCAATGTAGTCGTAGAAAATCATGAATGTTTGCTATCATCAAAAGTCTAATCCATAAACTCATATTTGCAAAAAGAATATGGTTTATTTTATCTTCCAATTAAATTCATATTCTCAATCCCTTGAGAATTAATATCACCAACGGAGTTCAAATCATGCTATTTCAATTGTATAGATGATCCTGATCCTAAACTACTTATAATAGTATCTAACTTCTTAGAAATTATTGCTACTTCAATAGTCCAAAATATATAATACATCTAATTCATAAACACCAACCACTCTCTCATGATTCACCCTCTTAGAAGGCCACTGGAAACTATATGAACCATTTCCTCAATAATTTGTAGTCTTCCTCAAATGGATTAAACATAAGATATCATGTGGTTGCTAAATCTATAATTGACCTAAGGGATCCTTCCAATCCATTACAAAAAGTTTGTATAATAAATTAATTTGGTAAAGCATAATGAGGGCATTTCATAAGCATTCCCTTAAATCTCTTCTAATTTCATAAATTAATTCTCCTTCAAACTAAAAAAAAAAGTGAAATCATTCATACGTTTGATAGTTTTAAAGGTGGTAAATGCATAGCTAAATATTTTTGTGCCAACTCATTCCAAGTGGTATAGAGCAAAGGACAAAAAGAATTCAACCACATCTTTCCTTTGCCCCTTAGAGAAAATGGGAACAATGGAAGTCTAATAGCATCATCACTTTCTCCATCATCACTTTCGCCATCACGTATACATATATATTACATTGATTTTTAAGAAGCTAGTTAAGTCTAGGTTGGGATCCCCAAGAGGAGTTCCTCCAAATTAGGAATTTTAGAACCATCTGAATTATGGTAGGTTTCAATTCAAAGTTATTGGTCAGGATCGATGGATTCCTTTTACTACATGGTTATTTATACCTCTATGAGGTTAAAGATGATCCTAATATTATACTAGTTCAGACATCTCTAAAATCCTTTTATTTTCTTAAGTTTTTTAAGGGATCATTCTATATGAGAATCAAACAATAAGGGATCCAAACTAGATCTACTAAACATGCAACAATAATGGAATAGTAATGCAACAAAAAAAAAAATGGAGAACAAAAACTAAACTATAAATAAAATATAACTTTATTTAACTTTTCAAAATTTTAACAAAAATAAAGATAGAATATAAAATTAGGTCAAAATATGCATGTGTTTTAATAATATAGTTAAAAATTACATATGCATGTTACTTCCCTTGTAATGGTGCTAAAATTAGATGTGGTTCTAGATGTTGAGTTATGTTGCGAATCTAAATTCAAGGAATATAATTTTGATGATAGCAAGCATCTCTTTTTTTCTACGACTGCGTTGCCTACTAACGTTTCAGGTCCACAAGATCGAATTGTAAATTGAACCAGCTCAAGATTGGATAGATTAAAACTGAGTCAGTTTGTAATGTATGTCAAGTATCTTTTACCTTTTCTTAAGTCCATTGTAAAAATGTGAGTCCTGATGCTAAGTAACCTTGTACACCCATACTTGGGGGAAAAATTCTATCTATTTGATTAGTGTTTTCTATTTTGATCACATCATCCTGGATAATCTAAAAATTATCCTGGACAATCAGTTAAAAATAAAAACCCTAATTAGGGCATCCTGATTAAGGAAACAATCATTAAGCGAATTGTTTTGGACAATATTAGCATCATCCAGGATAATAGGCACAAATTAGAAAGAACTAGCTGTCAGATCTATTTAGGCATGTTTTATTTTTGGACATCATCCTGGACAATGTAGTATAATTATGCCTAAATTAATCTAGTAATTAAGAAAAGCAATTAAGGTTTGAACGATCAATAATCGCCCTAGCTCCATTCATATCATCCTGGACAATTATAGGATCATCAAGGATGATTAGTTCACAAACCATTGTAAAAAAACTCTCTGAACGATCAATAATCGCCCTAGCTCCATTCAGGATGATGCTCTGGACGATATATACTTAATTGAACTAATTATCTGGGATGATCACGTGATCGGCCTGGATAATCAAGTTATTTTTTCATCATCTAGACATCTATTCAGGGTGATGTTCTGGATGATATTAGTTGTTTTATACTAATCATCTTGGATGATCATGAGATCGTCCTGGATGATCTAGTTATTTTTCCATCATCCATACATCCATCCAAGGTGATGGTTTGGAAGATATTTGATGACTTGAACTAATCATACAGGATGATATCGTATCATCTTGGATGATATGAACAAACTATCTTTTTAATCATCTAAACTCTTCTAAATCATCCTAGCTGCTTAAGCTGAATTTATACTGACCATATAGGATGATCGGCCGATCATCCTGGTTGATAAAGTCAGTTTGTTGTAATTAAGAGAAAATCAGAAGCTCTTCTATGTAAGACATCTTATTTTACCCATGAGTGTATCTTTTACTGATGTCCTGACCTGAGAGAGCCAAAAGGAGAGGGAAAGCAAGGGACAGAGAGAGAGGATCTTATAAGGGGGAGTTTGTGAGGGTTTTCAGAAAGGTTGCTCAAAGAAAGGATCTGAGTCATCTTCTTTGATCGTCATTTTTTATTTGTTAGAGGTTAGAGAGAGGTCTACTTCAGTAATTGATCAAGGTTCTCTACTTACTTCTAGAGGAAGCAAAAGAAGTTGGGTTCTCTGCCTGCTTCAGGAGGAAGCAAAAGGAGTTGGGTTCTCTGCCTGTTTCAGGAGGAAATAAAAGGAGTTAGGTTCTTTGCCTACTTCAGGAGGAAGAAAAAGGAGTTGGGTTCTCTACCTCATCGGGGTCAGTGGAAAGGAGTTTTTGTACGGGCTTCTCTTCCTTACTATGGGGGGCAAAAGGAGAGACACTTAGTTTAGTGCAATACCTGGAAGAGAGGCTCCGAGGAGTAGACGTATGTCAAGTTGAACGAACCACTATAAAATTTGGTGTATTATTTCTAATTATTCTTTCGCATTTAATTTTTGTGCTTCATTACTCTAGTGGTGAATCTTGGTTTGGTTGTGTTTGTGTTTTTATTTGGAAAAAATTTTTAAAAACCAATTCAACCCCCCTTTAAAAACCCAATTCACCCCCCCCCCCCCCCTTCTTGGTTAGCCACGGGACTAGTTCATTAGGGACTAACATCCCTGACAAACTTTCAAGTGGTATCAGAGCAGGATTCATAAAAACAAGTTTTTGAAAACTTTTGAATTTTAATCAATGGCTAACTTTGGTAATTATAATACTACGGAAGGGTATTATATTACCCGGCCACCTTTTTTGACAATATTTCTTTTGATTTTTGGAAAACTTCCATGTCTATGTTTTTACAGTCAATTAACTTTTGCATGTGGATGCTTATTAAGGATGGTTATTCACCTCTATCTCATGAAACTAATGGCATTAAAGCTGAACTTCCTTTTATTGAATGGACTTTTGATGATAGGGATTTAGTGCAACTTAATGTGAAATGCTTGAACTGTTTTTTCTATGCTTTGAAATCTAAAGATTACATGTGTGTTTCAACTTGTTCTACTGGTAAAGAAATTTAGGATAAAATATGTATTACTTTTGAATGAACAAATGAAGTTAAGCAATCTAGGTTAAATATTTTATTACATGACTATGAACTTTTTCATGTGAAACCTACTAAAATGATTTCTGATATGTATACTAGGTTTACTCAAATTATCACCTCATTGCATGCCTTAGGAAGAGAACTAACTAACTATGAAAGAGCTAATAAAATTTTGAGATGCTTGCCTTCTTCTTTTGATGCTAAGATTACTGCAATTATTAAATCTGAGGATTTGAATACTTATTATATTGATAACTTTCTTGGGCCCTTATTGCTTACAAGCAAGGGTGAACCAAAGATAACTTGATGCAGGTGAGAAGAAGAAGGAGAAAACTGTGGTGCTAAAGGCTAACGATATAGATACAAATTCTTCCGACTCTGAAAATGATGATGTTGCCTTCATCACTAGAAAATTTAAAAGCTTTCTAAGAAAGAATCACAAGCATCATCAAAAGTGGAAAAAGGGTAAAGATAGCAAAATTTTAAAACTTCTTCTGATGTTATTTGTTTTGAATGTAGGAAGTTTGGACATGTCAAAGCTTATTGTCCTACACTTAAGGTTCACTCAAGCAAGGGAGAAGGGTGAGGAGAAACCCAACTACATGAAGGACAAGAAGTGGTTCCAAAAAATGTTCTGGGCAGATTCTACATCTAACTCCTTTGAGACTGAAGTGGAGCAGAAGACTACAAATTTGTGCTTGATGGTGGGTGATCACCTCGGTTAGTATGACCAAAAAGAGGTACGTGAGCCAACCTATGATCAATTACTTGAAGTTTATGAGAAACTTTATGCATCATATAAGAAACTTAAGAAAATGCAAGATAATTTAAAATTGGAGTTTTTCAATTTGCAAAAATAGCATGAAATTTTATTAAAAGACCACTCCCAAATTGATAGCACTCACATGTCTTTACTTGATGAGTTTGATGATGAGTTAAATAAAAAGTATATTGAATTAACTGATGCACATGATTCTTTGAAGTCATCTTATGTTGAGTTAGAAAAAGAGTTTAAGAAGTTAGAAAAACTCAAAGCTTTTGAAAATGATAAACCAACTTTGTATGCATCACATAATGTTAAGAAGAAGCATCACCAAGCAAGTACATTAGTAAATCCTTTCCTGGTATTAAATATTTTTCATGTGGCATGCTAGGATATATTTCATACACTTGCACTATTCACCATAGTACACATTGGGTGTGGAGACCCAAATTGCATGATTCACAACATAACACACATGCATCGCTTTATTTCCTCCATAAGAAGGGACCCAAACCTGTTTGGTTTCCTAAATATGATGTTTGATATTTTTGCAAGCTTGCTCTCTCAAACGACCTCGTGAGAGTATGTGGTACCTGGATAGTGGATGCTCATGACACATGATTGGAGATGCCAATCAATTCATTTCATTGGAGGACAGAGCTGGAGGCAATGTCACTCTTGGAGACAACACCACCAGGAAAGTGGTGGGCGCAGATATAATCAGAAACTCCAAGAACCTTTTGATTGAAATTGTTTTCTTGTAGATGGACTGAAACACAACTTACTAAGCATCAGTCATATGTGCGATAAGGGCTTCATCATAAATTTTTTGGCAATTACATGTATTATTAGCTTGAATAACAACACTATTTTGTAGGGAAGGTGGATTAACAATGTTTATATACTTGATTTAAATAATATTAAACATGCTGCTTCTTTTTGTTTAAAAACTGTTGCTGATGATTCTTAGTTGTGGCTCAAGAGGTTATGTCATGCCAATATAAAAGCCCTTAGAAGAGTGACCCAAAATGACCTAGTTAGAAGTGTCCCCAAGCTTAAGTTCACCAAAGACCACCTATGTGATGTCTACTAACTAGGGAAGCAAGTCTAATCCTCTTTTCTTTCAATTAAGGACATTAGCACCTTTAGACTTTTAGAAGTCCTTCATATAGATTTATTTGGACCCATTAGCACTGCCAGCTTAGGGGTGAAAGTCTAAGGATTTGTAATTGTCTATGACTACTCGAGGTTCACATGGATTAAATTTCTGTCACATAAGAGTGAATCTTTTGATGAGTTTAGATCATTCTCCACTTAGGTTCAAAAAAAGTTAGGTTATGAGATCTTGACCATCCATAGTCACTATAGGGGAGAGTTAGAAAATGAGAGATTTGAAGTCTTTTATGAGGATAAGGGGATTAGCAACAACTTCTCAGCTCATAGGATTCCTCAGCAAAATGGGGTAGCTGAAAGGAAGAATCGAACCTTAGTATAAGACACTAGAGCCATGCTTGCTAAGTATTAACTTCTAAAATACTTTTGGGTTGAAGCGGTAAACACAGCTTGTTATGTGCTGAATAAGGTGAATGTTAGAGCAAAACTTAGACACCCTATGGGATTCTTAAGGGTAGGACACCCAATCTTTTCCACCTCTATATCTTTGGCTATAAGATTTTCATTCTTAATAATGGGAAGTCACACTTAGGGAAATATGACCCAAAATTAGATTGAGTGTTCTTAGGATATTCAAGTGTTAGGAAATCCTTTAAGGCATTTAATAAGAGGATATTGGTGGTGGAGGAGACTACTCATGTAGTGTTTGATGAATCTGATCCTAAGGAGTCTAGAGTTAAGGATGAAGATAGTATTGGAGAGATTTCCAAAGGAGTTGAAAATTTGAAGAAGAGGGTAGAGTCCCAAAATACTGAAGGAGTAGGTGAGATTACCCAATGAGTAGAAAATAAAAATCTGGAGGAAAGGGTTCAATCTATACACACCTTCCCAAGAGATTGGAGATATTATTTGAGTCATCCTAAAGAACTGATCTTAGGAGACCCTTCTGAAGGTGTTAGACTAGGCATTGACTTAGCAAGGAAGTGAATCACACTGCCTTTATCTCAATGACTGAACCCACCAACATTAATCAAGCCTTATCTGATGAGTTTTGGATCTTAGCCATATAAGAGGAATTAAACCAATTTATTAGGAATGATATTTAGGAGCTTGTAGAAAGACCAAAAGGACAAAGTGTAATTGGAACCAAATGGGCCTTTAAGAATAAGATGAATGACTCTAGTGTGGTGATTAGGAATAAGGCAAGATTGGTAGCTAAGGGGTACAACCAAATAGAAGGGATTAGTTTTGAGGAGACCTTTGCCCTTGTAGCTAGATTGGAAGCCATTAGAGTGCTACTAGCCTTTGCCTGTTATAAGAGATTTAAGCTTTTCTAAATGGACATCAAGAGTGCCTTTTAAATGGGGTAATAAAAGAGGATGTGTTTGTAGATCAACCCCTAGGTTTTGAGAGTTCCTAATTTCCAAATAATAGCTTCAAATTAAAAAAGGCCTTATATGGATTGAAACAGGCACCAAGAGCTTGGTATGAGAGGCTTAGCATATTCTTACTAGAGAGGGAATTAGTTAAGGGGAGCATAGACACCACCCTTTTTTCTAAGGAAAGTAGGAGATGAGTTACTTATTATTCAGATCTATATTGATAATATACTTATTGGATCTTCTAATAAAAAGCTATGTGATGATTTTTCTAAATAATGAGTAAGGAGTTTGAGTTGAGTATGATGGGAGAGTTATCCTACTTTTGGGATTTAGCAATTGACAATTGGATGATGAAACCTTTATAAATCAATCAAAGTACATAAAAGACATCGTAAAGAAATATAAAATGGATAAAGCCAAGCCAATAAATATTCCCATGATCTCCAATGTTCAGTTGAAAAAGGACTCAATTGGAAAATCTTTTGATAAAAAAAGTACAGATGGATGATTATATCTTTACTTTACCTGACTGCTAGCAAACCTTATATAATATTTAGTGTTTGCCTCTGTGCTAGATTTTAAACTGATCCTAAAAAATCCCACCCGACTGTACTTAAGAGAATTCTTAGATATCTTTTGGGGACACAAAACTTAAGAATATGGTATCCTAGGCATAACACTTCTTTTGAGATTATTGGATATTCTTATTCGGAATTTGCAGGATGTATGATGGATAAAAAGAGCACTTCTGGGACATGACAATTCATAGGATAGTCTTTAGTCTCCTGGTTTAGTAGAAAAAAAACTTTGTTGCACTTTCCACTGTTGAAGCTGAGTACATTGCCTTAGGAAGTTGTGTGGCCCAAGTCATTTGGTTGAAACAACAAATTCTAGATTTAGGATTACCTATAGGCATAATTTCAATCCTTTGTAACAACATTAGTACAATCTTTATCTCTAAGAACCTTATCCAACATTCAAGGACGAAACACATTAACATAAGGCATTACTTTATTAGAGATCATGTGACCAAAGGAGATATTGAGTTACACCATATGATAAATGAGAATCAATTGGCTTTCATCTTTACTAAACCACTAGCTTTTGACACATTCAGCATCTAAAGGACCAGATTGGATGTGATTGATATAAACGCATGAACTTAATGTTTACTTAATTCTGATTTTCTGTTTTATTGTTTGGTATTTATCTACTCTTTTGTTTGTTTTAGATTTGTTTGGTTCACTTTTTACTTTCTTTGGATTTTCGTGTTTTATTTCTATTATTTTAGTCTTTCATCTTTTCTTTGTGATCACTATTGAAATGATATTTTATGTCATGTTTTTATTTTTGAAAATGTGTAGTCAATATTTTACATCACTAAATCAGTTAAAGGGAGAAATACTGTTGATTGTTTCCCTTCCTCTAACCACCTCTAGTGGTATAATTTTTTTTCTGAACAAAAGTCTATCTCAAATTAACAACTGGACTTTGCGATTGAGATTTTTTCCATCGTACTATAGTAATCTACCTTATATCTATAATATTCAAAGTCTTTATATTACTTTCAATTTTTTTGTAATCTTGTCATTGTATTTTTCATATGAACTTAATTCTAATTTATGGCTTATTCTTCCTTATATTAGAGAGTGAGTTTTTCTTCTCTAATATTTGGAATTAACAACTGAGAGTATTTAAGTGTTTCAAAAGAGATCTTGCTTGAAAAAATGTTAAGGGCATAAAATGAGCCCCAAAAAGAAAAGAAAAATAAAAGATGCGTGATGACCGCAAAAAAAAATGAAAGATACACAAAGTGTATCAAAAATCAAAAGATGTGCAAAGTGTGCCAATCAATTGACAAGAGGCATAAAATGAGCATACCAAAAGCAAGGTTTCTTCTCTTTCAAACTATTAAATCTTAGAAGAATTGGTGTGTCACTTGATATTTTCAAATGCTTAATTTCGAATTCCATGATTATGAAAAATTACTTTGGTATATTATTTTATAAGATATTTTTCTAAAACCAAGTTTTGAACGGATCTCTTTTTCTTATCCAATTGATTTTTTTGAGTTAGGTATTTTGTTTTCAAAAGATAATTTTTCCCTGAAAGAAGTTCGAGCAAGGGCTAACATAATCAGATATTCTACCATTTTTTTGGATTTCAATAATGTTAACTAATTATTCTTATAAAGTTTTTGATTCAATCACATGGAGACTTTATCATATTCAAGCTTTAATAAAAAAAAACTTTGCTTTCATTCTTCTTTTCGTCTTCTGTTCTACTTTTCTTTTTGGGTTTCCTACTCCTTTTTTTATATCAAAAGGGGGAGTAGTTGTACTATTTTATGTTGTATTGTGTTCATCTTTTTATGTTGATTAGTTGTACTGTATTCATCCCTTAGTAAAATTTGAACTTCATGATTCACACTGTTTCTATTGAACTACTTTAATTTTTTTTTCCATCATCAAAAAGGGAGAGACTGTTGCAAATCTGATTTCAGAGAATATAATTTTGATGATAGCAAACATCTCTATTTTTCTACGACTGCCTTGCCTACTAACATTTTAGGTCCACATGATCAAATTGCAAATTAAAACATCTCAAGATTGGGTAGATTAAGACTGAGTCAGCTTGTACTATACATCAAGTGTCTTTCATATTTTCTTGAGTCCATTATAATAATAAGGGTCCTGATGCTAAGTGAACTTACATACACACACTTGGGGGAAAAATTCTTTTTGTTTGATTAGCATTTTCTATTTTGATCATATCATCTGGGATGATCCAAAAATCATCCTACGCTATGAGTTAAAAATAAAAACCCTAATTAGGACATCCTGGTTAAGGCAGTCATCATTAAGTGAATCATCCTAGATGATATTAGCATCGTCTAGGATGATAGGCTCAAATCAGAAAGAATCAGCCGCCAGATCTATTTAAGCATATTTTATTTTTTGACATCATCCAAAACATCATCCTGGATGATGCAGTGCAATTATGCCTAAATTAATATGATAATTAATAAAAGCAATTAAGGTTTGATTGCTCGATAATATCATCCAGGATGATCAGTTCACACTCTTTGGACGATCAATAATTGACATGGTTCCATTTAGGGTGATGCTCTAGATGATATGTACTGAATTGAACTAATCATCTGGGATGAACGTGTGATCGGCCTGGACGATTAAGTTATTTTTTTATCGTCCAAACATCTATTTAGGGTGATGTTTTGGGCGATATTGGTCTTTTTGTACTAATCAGCCCGGACATTCGTGAGATCATCCTGGACAATTTAGTTATTTTTCCATCATGCAGATATCCATCCAAGGTGACGGACTAGACAATATTCGATAACTTGAACTAATCATACAGGACGATATCCTATCATTCTGGATGATCTGAACAAGTAATCTTCTAATCATCCAGACTCTTCTAAATTGTCCCGGCTGATTGAGCTGAATTTATACTGATCGTACGAGACGATCAACCGATTTTCCTTGATGATAAAGTCAATTTTTTGCAATTAATAGCAAATCCAAAGCTCTTCTATATAAGACCTCTTATTTTACCCAAGAGTGTATCTTTTGCTGCTATCCTGACCTTAGAGAGCTAAAAGGAGAGGGAGTGCAAGGGAGATAGAGAGAGAGGGGTTTCATAAAGGTTGCTCCAAGCAAGGATTTGAGTCATCTTCTTCGGTCATCATCCTGGTTTTTTGGAGGCTCGAGAGAGGACTACTTTAGCAACAAATCAAGGTTCTTTATCTAATTCTGGAGTAAATAAAAGGAGTTAGGTTCTCTGCCATCTTTAAGAGGAAGAAAAAGGAGTTGGGTTCTCTTCCTACTTCATGAGAAAGCTAAGGGAGTTGGGTTCTTTACCTACTTTAGGAGGAAGAAAAAAGAGTTGGGTTCTCTGCCTCATCGAGGTCAGTGGAAAAGAGTTTTTGTACGGGCTTCTTTGCCCTACTATGGGGGCAAAATGAGAGACACTTAGTTTAGTGCAATACCCTGAGGAGAGGCTCCGATGAGTGGATGTATGTCAAGTTGATCGAACCACTATAAAATTTTGTGTGTTCTTTCTTATTATTCTTCCACATTTGATTTTCGCACTTCGTTACTCTTGTGGTGAATCTTGATTTGGTTGTGTTCGTGTTTTTGTTTGGAGAAATTTTTTAAATACCAATTCACCCAGCCCCCTCTTGGTTAGCATCGGGACTAATTCATAAGGGCCTAACATTCCTGACGAACTTTCATGTTACACACATATCTCGAGCACAATATAAATATGATTAAATGTCCTCTGAAATAAAAATAATGAAAGCCCACTAGATATGAAAGTATTCATGTTGCTCAAGTAATAAAGTGATAGAGAAGAGAGTTGATTCCCTAATGAAGTGATCTACTTAGTTGTAATTAAACTACTATAATCTAATATATATATATATATATATATATGCACAATTTATCTTATTAAATTTTAATCAATTATTTTTGAGTTTTTCCCACTTATCAGACTTGTAAGAAAAATTAGTACTAATCAAAATAAAATATTTTGGACAAATGAATTTAAAACAATATAGTTTTCCTAGTGGAACTCTTAATTTTAGTTGTAGATTGTAGTATATACATTCTTAGATTTCTATTGAGTGTGTAGGCAAAAAAAGGGAGGTTTATAGCCCACCCACAATTATAATGTCTCCATAAATCCTAAAAGATTTAACAACTTATGTTTAGGTATGCAAATATTCCATTTTAATACTCCTATTTAGTTCACTATTTTTCATCGAGGCAATAAATCAAACTTGATATTAACTACAAAAATGGTCATTGTATACATTAAATTAAGAATGGAAGATATCAAAAATATTTGTTAAGTAATTCAAGGCGCAGGATTTTACATTAATTCATGTTATGTGTTTATATCATTATCCCAAAACTCAAAGATTTAGCTAGACATGGATAACATAAAAAGTATACTCATTTTTAATTCATTCATTTAGGAAAAAAATAGAGAAGAATTAGTAATGATAAATATCACTAGAAATGATCAATTAAAACTCTCCACACTCATTATTCCTCCAATAATAAAATTACTTATATAATGCATGCTAAGATCTCTAAATTAAAGTATCTTGCTCTTCTCTAGCCTCCTTTAGCTATATTATAAAGGAAAAGCTAAAGAAAGGAACTTAAACATATAAGACTCAATTTAAAATGATAGAACTCTCTAACCAAATAACTAAAATGCTACATATAATAAGTGCAAAAAGGCCTCATGTACTATGATACCAAAACTGGTGGCGTGCGGTGTTATGAAATGAACTAGCAATTCAACACTATTAGGCTTACTCTGTTATGGAATTGTGCTGACCTCGCACAGTGGTTGAATTGATGTGTCTTTTCCTTGAGTCGGTATGGCTCCTCATTATGGAAACTGCTCCACAATGGTAATATAAATGTTTAACATTGTGGCACTTGAAAGTGCAATTTATTGTTGCAGTGTTGTGATGATTGATGCACCAGCATTCAAATTCTTGAGACTTAGGTGCTACGACATATATTTTTGATGTTGCAGTGATATAGAGAATTGTGGCATTATACATGGCTCCATATGGGTGTTGATTTTCCATAAATTCCAGAGTGGCTGATCCAATAATATCTGAATTAGGTATTGAGGCATTATGGTTATTAATGCTACAGTGCTGAATTTGCGATGCTGTGACGCGCATTCAACACTTGTGAAATTTTTTTCTTCTCTTGAATGTTTTCTGTGCAAAAGCAATTAAAACAACATATTTTCATTGAATTTTAACACAAAAAATATTTTATAATTTACACTTAACAGCACTGCAATGTTAAATTAAGTTTGGAAGTTACTTTGTTCACAATATAAATAGGAGGTTGAATTTTAGAGAAATAAGACCCATTTTGCTCTACTTATTTGTAATTTTAAGTAATCTTAGAGGGCATGAGTGAGCGGTTTCTTAAGAAAAATTGAGAGAAAATATTTAATAGTTAGAAGGATAAGATTTATTACATGTTGCACTTGTTCTTTCTTTTGATTTTCTAAACTCTTGTATCTTTTCTTCTACATTGGATTGAAATTTTTAATTTATGTTTTAACAAAATTTTCTTTTTGTGGAAATTTTCTTATTTTAAATATATGACTTCATTTTTATAATTTGTGTGTATTCTAAATGATTGTTCCTTTTTCCCCCAACTTTATTTCTCCCTATGTTTCATTTACATGTAGCTAATTATAATGTTAAAATTTAGTGTGGACTAACTTTTTTTATAAACATATAGTGGAATACAAGAAAAACTTGAACAAAATCCTAAAGACATAAACACATGTTTTTTTAGGGTTTTAAAATTATTAAGGGGATAATGTTCTTGCACTGAATTGTTCTTGCATTGTTTTGACCTAACTAACATATGCACATTCCTCTAATCAACCATAAATTCAGTGTTTTTGTATAATTTGAAAAATATTTAGAATATCTAGTAATTTGACTTTCTTCTCTTTCTCTAAAAAAAAAAAATCTTGGTAAAGTAACTTGAAGATTTATAAAAATTAATGCTTAACATAATAAATATACACTAATTCCATTTAGGAATGATACTCTCTTATCACTTTATTAGTTCAAATGTCACATGTACTTGTGTATCATCGTAGTAACAAATTAGTTACGTTCAGTGGCTTAGATAAAGTAAACAAGGTGATGTCGATCACTAGAGCTTACAAGATTAATCTTGAGTATACTTCTCCAGCCTACATCTTCTTTGCATTTGATATTTCATCTTCTCACCTGCAGCTTAAGATGGAGAGTACCACTTCAATAATATGGACTGAGTGGGTAGTGAAAAGTTCTATTGCACATGTTTCTATGAGTACCTTTCCAATTTCTCATCTTGGTTTGATAAGCTTGAACTTATTCAATTTATTAGCTTTAATGTGGTCCTCCATGAGACCTCAAAGAATATTAAACTCAATTGTGTAGTGATCATGATTCTAATGAAAGTCTCAATACCTTGAGGTATCACAAACTTGTCCACTTGCTTTCATAAGAGGCAGGTGTATGTACACTTGCTTTCATAAGAGGTGTATGTAGAACTCCTTGTTCTAAATGGCCTCAACTAGTTTGGTCATAATCAATACTAATAGAGTGTATCTAGGATAGGTCGGTGGTCAATGGGAGACTTCTTCGTGGTAAAATCAAGTGGCATAAGGAAGCTCCTCCTCCCTTAGTGATAGTAGCCCCATAATCCTCAACAGCATTAGATACATGAGTGCTTACTAATGCTCAGGGCAGTGGCAGTCATGTTGTGGGTTTGATCTCTAATCCCTCTAATTCTTGGGATTCATATCTCTTCCTCATCATTGGTTTCCATTTGTAGCAATCTTGTGAGGAGAGAGGGTTAGGAGGATTCAACCACTTTATTATATTCCTAAAAATTTAAAAGATTATTGGTCAACTCTAATAGCTCAGCAAGTGTCTTTGACTATTATAGGCTGAGAGCATATTTGAAAGGACACTCTCTTAATATTTGGGTCAGTGAAATCTAGGTGACTGCATCCTCTAAATTCTTTAATTCAAACATCTCCCTCTGGATCTACAAGATGAAGTTCCTTAGTAATTCTATATCTCATCTTGAATAGAGCTTGCAAGCTCTTCTAATGTATTAGGCACTCACAAATTATGTCACAAAATATTTACTTTAATGAAGGAAAAGAGGTTGCCTCTCTTGGAGGCATGCTAATGAACGACCTAAATATAGACTCCATAAGTATGGTAAAAAAATCCAATAATTAAGGGCATAATTCACATTTAGCACAAAATTCATTGACACAAAAGTTACCACATAATCAGTAGGATTAGTCTTTCCTCTATATGACTTGTGAGGCACTTTAAACTTGATAAGCTTCCATGCCTAAGAAATTATCCGGGAAAAGGAATTATTAAGTTCAGCCTCTTCTCTTTCGCTTAGTTTGTCTCGTAATCTACATCACTTGACCACATGTTATTGTAATCAAGAGTAGGCATTGAGGTTTAAGCTTACTCTAGGAACATGTGATGATCTATCAAATTGGAGGACCACTATGGAATTCTATCAACTCACAGTCATCATTAAAGGACACATAGGGCATCTTGAATTATTTCCATGATTTGCTCCTCCATCTCTTGTAGATCATGATGAGTAGTGAACTTTGCGTTCTTCATGTCGATTGAAAACATTTTTCGAAATTGCTCACCTTGTTGGGCCTATCTTCTTGTCATTGGTATAGACCCATGATCACCTCACTAGAGAGGATCTTGAAACCAAATTTATTTATAGATGTTTCCTAACCCCACTAGCTGCACAACTTGGTGTGTTGAAGCCTGTGAACATGAATGGAGAGTACAAAAAGAGTAGATAGAGCGGTGAAGAAAAACATAGATTTAAAACTTGCACAATATTCACTATTAGAGAAGAATATATGGTGCAAGATTCAGTGTCAAAGTCATCATGTTCAAGATTCAACTCCCCTTGCTATTCTTCCTCACTCTTTATCTATAGGGTTCTGAGGGATACAACAAAGGCTATTTTGAGAAAAGTAAAGTTGAAATACAAGCTGCACAAAATACCCATGCAATGCTACAAGCTAGTCTAACATGTATAATCTCTTGATAGGTTGGAGAAGAATAAATACAAAATATGTGCTCTCTGGGCAAGAGCTCAGTGGTCTCAAGTAGTCTCTAGGTGAACTACTGTTCAACAAGGGATTTCTGAATCGCCATACGCAGGGTGAGCTCCATAGTTGGCCCAGGTGAGTTGAGCTCATCATACCTCTGAGCGAGCCCGTAGGTCCCAGGTAAGTTCTCCAAATGAACTTTTTTTTAGGATGATTATTCTTGTCAAGCCCTGGTAGCTACCTACAAATCACCAATGAAGGCCTTAATGAATATAAAGATAAAACTAGTGAAATCATTTTTTTTATGATTAGGCCTGTTTACTATTATGATTTAGTATGCAAGTTCATGATTTAGTTATGAGTGATGAACCGATAGGAGGATAACAATGATGGATGAAATATATTCTGATTGTTAATTATATTGTATGATTTAATGGACGTAATATATTGCGATTACTATGTTGTAGAAGAAAGTACGACGAAAAAAAAACGTAATTGCTTGTATGAAAATCTTTTGCGGTTGTCTTGTACCAGATAGAAGTGCATTTGGGTAGGGTTATTATTAGAAAGGCACAATTTAAAATTATAATATATTTATATATAATAGATATTTATTAATTATTTTTTTATTTAATTTTCAATAGTAAAATTTAATCTATGCCACATACAAGTCGTACAATTAATTAACTTATATGCCATTAAAAGAATTATTGACACCATCAATAGCTATTGGTATAAATTCTAAATTTAGTGGCACTATTTGAATTTTTTTAATTAGATAGAAGGTTTAAATTATATGATATTTAAATAAAAATAAAATTTCATAAATTTATTTTATTTTAACAAAAAAGTTAAATATCTTCTATTTTTTATTATTTATGAAAATATTCAAAACATTTTATCTATTCATTTTAATATAAAATCTATCAAAATGTTCTTATAAAAGTTTTAATTGTGCAATATAACTTGCTTAAACCGATCTTATTCTTTGAATTTTCAGGGGATAAAGATAAAAACATTTCTCATCCTGATGCAAGCTTCTTGTTTTAGCCTTAGTTCACTCAACATTACGGATATAAGTGAGTCAATTCTACTAGTGAGCTGGCTCAGGCTCCACTCGATAAGTGGTTCAAGAGTCAAAATCTATGAGCTAACAAGCCAACCTTGAGCAAGCTCTGCCTTGGCTGGTTTAAAAAATATAAATATAAAATACAATAAAAATATATATTAGCACTCAAGATTTTAAGCTCAAAGTTATTAAACATGTTTAAAAATTATATTTTGCTTTCTTACATAAAGCAATTTCTATTATTTTTCTTGTAAATTTTCATACTTTTTACTAATTTATTATAATAATCTCATGAATTATAATCATTTTATCTCTTTTATAATAAATGAGCATGCTCATCAGCTATCTCGAACTCATAGAATAAAGCTCAAATTAGAGCCCGATCTTGATTAATCAATCAAGCTCAAGCTCAAGCTCAAGTCAAAGATGACCCGAGCTGGGCTCGACTTTGTTGACACCTCTAGTGAGCATCAACAAAAAATATCTTATATCCGTCCATGTGATACGAGCTAATTATTTCAATTATAAAAATTCAACTTTAATTTTCAGCAATCAAAATGAAGACACATTTGACAGTAAGTAAGCCGAGAGAAATACAAAAATATTGAAGGAGGATAATACCAACAAAAAAATAGTTGAAAATCGTATTTTGAATGGATTTATATCCAAATTTGGGCAAAACGACAGCGCACATGAGCTGGATGGATACAGGAGCCGCATCAATGCATTAAATCTTGTTTGTCTTATTGATCTTTTTGATGAACAATCATTATTTTACTTGTTTAATACGCTTCTAAAAATCTAATAGCTGGAATGCTTCAGCATTTAGCAATGCAGATTTCTTATACTTTTTTTTTAAATGAAGCAATGCAGATTTCTTATACTTTTTTTTTAATAGAATCCATGACTTCATTTATGGCTGAAGTTTTACCTTTCTAATTTTTATAGAAAACAAATTATTTGAAGATGAAGAGATGTGAGAAGAGCAAGGTTAATAGTGAAGAGTTTGATCAAATTAGTCATTAATACGAGCTGGAGAAGAAGATTTTCCTTTTTATTTGAATAAGTTCAACTATTTTGAAATGCTTGATTTTAATTACTTTTCCAATTAATTCAAACAGTACATATTATCTTTTACCTGATGTTTTTTTAGATTTTTAATGAATATTTACCTCTAACTATGTTTTTAGCAATTTTATGAGAAACTTTATTATATATTAAACTTGCGAAAAATATGAATGATGTGGCGTGATACAGATGTTTTAAAAGTCCAAATTTCTTCATATATTTCACCGATTATGTTTATACAATATAAGAAAAATTATTCTTAACAAACCATATATGCATTTTTTTTCTAGCTTGTGTAATAGAGACGACTGGGAAATCATATGTATGAGGAACCGAGTAATCTCTATGAAAAATAAAATTTCATCAAATCTAAAGTATGCCTATTAACCTAATAATTATAGCGTTAAAATAGCTATTGGAAATGTTATATCCAAAAAAAAATTGAAGAATAATATATGATTAGATAGGTCAGACTGATACAAACTTACAGTCGATGCCAAAATATACGTGGCCATCTTTCTTTAACGTGACTCGAAATGCCTCTCGTAAGTGCGCTATGTGGGTTGTCACTTTTCAGGGATGAGTATTGGGGTTGAGTCCTAAAGATGAGTGACCCAAATGAGTAATTCAAGATGAGCATTTTTTTTGAGTCCATGAAGGTGAGTGCCCGAACAAGTGGCAAAACCCTTAGGGAGAATGACGAGACTTCTAGAGAGATGTTGTTGTGAGCTAAGAATGAACGTAGTTTGCAGAGCCAATGCATTAAGCTCTATAGTATCGTGCCACCTATATCTATGTTGTAGATATCCATAGAAGATAGATGGCTTTAGCTGGGGAGAGCTGCTAAAGGAGCCGATTCCTTGAAAGGAATGTTCCTCTTGGAATGAATGCTTGTTGAGGCAAGTTCTTCGGTTGAACTAGCTAGGTCAATATTTGTCCATAATTAAGTTCCACAAAAGCAACCTCTTACAAAACAAGGTTTGAGGCTCATTCGTGAAAATCATGCCCCATGAATAAGCTCCTCATGAGTGAACTTGTTTGGTTTACCAGTTAACTATATTGGCATGTTTAGAAAGACACTTGGTTATCTGATTCACTTAGTCCCTTGGAAATTGACTTATAAAAGTATAAGAGAATCAAGAAGAAAAGCATTTAATATCTTAATGATGGGATGTTCATGGGCTGCATGGTTTTGATTTGCACGGGCTATGTTCAACGCGTGAACTAAGTTTGTGCTTTGACCTGAAAGTTGCTTAGGTTTTATTTGATATGTAATACCCTTAAAATATACAAGCACACATGTTGATCAAGTAATAAAGTGATTGAGAGTGTATCAATCCCATGAGAAAGTGTTATGCTAACATGCAAGTAAACTAGTATTGTCTCCTACAACTACAATGTTTATACTACAAATCAAAGATAAGGGTTGAGATTTTGTTTTTGCATAAGATTGCAAGAAAAAAGATAACATACATGATAATAAAATTTTTTGGATTAATGAATTAAAATTGCTAGAAGTTTTTCTAGTAAGACTCTCTATTGTTTATGTCATTTGAGCATATGCATCCTAGATCTCTATCTAGTTTGAAGGGATGTAAAGGAAGTTTTATGACCATCCTACAATGATTGTATCTCCAAACATCCTATGTATAGGCATGCAAATTTTCCATTTCAATACTCCAATTTCTTCCAATAATCCTCCATTGAGGTAATATATCACATTAATTATTAACTACGCACATGGCCACTATATGTATTAAATTATGTTTGAGAGATATTGAAAACATCCATTTCTCATTTAAAGTACAAGAGTCTACATTATTACTAATGTAGACTTCTCATCATTAGCCCGCAATTAAAAAATTTGCCATACATGATATGTAAAAGAAGCAAACCAGATTTCTATGCTTACACAAAATATGAGAGTAAAAGTTATTTCATATGTCATCCATATAGTAAAAAAGCAAACTTCACACTCCTTTCTACTCTAAATATTTGAATGCTTGTAATCATATAGGATATACATTCTGGATAGGATATACATTCCAAAATTTAGTATCCATCTCTCCTCTAGTCCCCCTTAAACTTTAATTTATAGGAACACTACAATCTAGACTAAACTAAATAAAAAATATGATTGAAATCATTACAGAACTCATTGAAAATTATTTGCATTAATTAAGCAATCAATGCAAACCCATGCACCCCATTAATTTTTGTCATTGTTGCTGGGGAAGCAATATGCATATTTTATATCATGTATCTTATATTATGTTATTTTTAGATTGAAATTTTTAAAAATAAAGAATAATTTTTGTTAGTTTTTGATATTTTATGGTATGATATTTAATTCCATCTTTGTTATTAGTAAGGAGCCCCTATTATTTATCTTAGAGATTTAGAGGATCCTTACAAAAATTAGAAAATCTAAAAAGACTTTAACTTTAGGCATGGCTGACATGTTCAAGATCATGATCATCCTAGACCTCTTAGGAAGTATACCAATCATGTTATATATGGAATTCACTAGAGTATCAATAGACCAATATTTTCCATGTAAACAACTTTGAGCTAAAACCTACCATAATTCAGATGGTTCAAAAATTCTCAATTTTGGGGAACTTCTGTTTTAGATCCTAACCTACACTTAACTAACTTCTTAGAAAATCTGAAACATTCAAGTATTATGTTTCAACGATGATGCTATTAAGCTTCAATTATTTCCATTTTCACTAAGGGGCAAGGCAAAGAAGTGGTTGAATTCCTTTCCCCGGGCTTTATAACCACTTGGAATGAGTTGGAACATAAATTCTTTGCTAAGTAATTCTCATCTTCAGAAAATGCCAAGCTTAAGAATGATTTCACATCTTTTTTCCAATTTGAAGGAGAGTCAATTTATGAAAGTTGTGAGAGTTTTAAGGATATTCGTAAAAAATAAACTCACTATGCCTTACAAGATTGGTTAGTTATTTGTACTTCCTATAATGGGATGGTAGGATCCCTTAGGTCAATAATTGAATATGCAACAGGAAGATCCTTAATGTCTAAGCCATTTAATGAAGCCAATGCATTAATTAAGGAAACATAAACTAATAGTTTTTATTGGCCTTCACATAAAATGAATCCTAAGAGAGTAGTTAGAGTTTTTGTGTCAGATGACTCATCTATTTTAACTGCTTAAGTAGTTACTATATCTTAAAATTTGGATAGTTTTATAGTTATGGTTCAAGATCTCCTATACAATTGGAAGAGCTTGCTTTAAATCCTATGGGAGTTCAAGGGATTGAGAATGTTAATGTCATTGGAAGATAAAACAATCTCTATTCTAATACTTAAAATCTTGGTTGGAGGAACTATGCTAATTTAAATTGGTCTAATAATAATGTTTGTGGTAAAAATTAGTGGATTGTTGGCATTCAACTTAAGGAGGAAATTGGAATAATCTTCGGCAACCTGCAGTAAACCCAAAACCTTCTTATCTCCATGTTTTAATCAAAATAATCAATTCAGAGAAAGGTAGAAACCTTTGAAGTATGTAGTGATTCAATTAGGAACTCAGTTGCAAAGTTAAGCGATATCAATCAATAATTTAGAAATTTAATTAGGTCAGCATACAATCTCTTTTAGTAGGAAAACTCATAATGCATTTCCCAATAATGTTGAAATCAATCGATTGCCCAATAATGTTGAAATTAATCCAAGGGGAGAAATTGAAGGATCTTAGTGTGGACCACTTCAAGAGTGGTAATGATGCAACCTATGTAAAATGAAAGATCCACGAAATTCTGGTTGAAAACTATAAACGTAATGTTGATGGGAGGCAACCTAAACATGTTTTGTGATATTGTGAGCATTTTTAGTTTCTTTTTAGTACTGCATTCTGTTCTATATATAAGTAATATAATTTACTTTTTATAATGATGATTCTTTTTTATTGTTGTTATAGTTCAATTCACATTTAAGAAAAATTCCTCACATTTCTTAACCATTAAAAATGTCTTCTACATAGTGCTTACACTTTAATTGCTTATTTAGCCAAAAAAAAGTAATTAAAAAATAATTTAAAATAAATAGTAAAACTATAGGTAACTATTTGGATGAATAAAGATTCACAATTTATAATTTGAAAATTATTATAATTAACTAAATAAATAATCAAGTTATTATCTTGCTTTGAACTTAAATGATATACACTTAAGTACAAATTAATGATTTAAATATTGAATAATTGTGTTTAGAGAAAGAGAGTGTGTAGATTAAATTTTGAAAAGCATTATAATCTTGAATATGGAGTTAGTGAGCTTACTGAAATCCTTACGTTAATTTAATTTAAGGGTTACTTGAAGGAAGAAAGTGATCGTATATTCAAAATTATTATTTTGTACTTAGAATAAAAAATATAATAAAATATAAAAATCAAAAGAAAGGAGGAAAAAGAAAAAGAAGTTTGAGTACTTCAAATATTAGTATCTGATAAAGCTCAATTCTTATAAGTATACTAAACACTTAAGACAAATAGAAGAATGTGAGTAATTTAATACTTATGCTAGGTTACTAATGAAATTCTACTTTAAGTACAAGCACAAACATTTTAAAATTATGTATAATTTATATTTAAAAATTATTTGTCAACATTGTGCTTACACTTGTAGTGGATATGTTTGCTTTTAGTAAATAAACAAGGATGATTGATTAGGATAATTGCATATCATCATTCAAATTAAAATTGTATAACTTGGATTATTCCAAATTACATCTAAATGATGAAGTATTTTTCTTACATTTTATTAATCTTAAATTAGTAAATTTTTATTTGGGCTACAAGCTAATCAATAGGTGATACACCATTATTTGATGACAAGCAAGAGTTTAAGTTGGAGGAATTTATTAATAATAAATTTTTTAGTGTTCTACTATCTTAATTATCAATAAAAATGTCATTTATAGTTAATATTATACAAGAATGTTTTAGAAAAAGGAGAAAAATTTATATGTCTTGAACTAGCATCGCAGCACTCAAACTACTAATGCTATAGTGTCCACAATACCCCAATGCCAAATCAGGAAATTGTAGTGTCGAGGCCTCATAAAATTGTAATTTATGCATCAATGAAGCTAAGCTCGTCGTCATAGTGCTTCATAACACTATAGTGACACAAATTAACACTGTAGCACCTGAGTACCAAGAATTTGGGCATCAAGGCATCAAATTTTATAATGATGTAGTGCTAGATTTTATATTTAAGCTCTGTAGCTTTCAACATTTTTTAGCACCGTCATAGACAAGCTATTAAAATGAGAAGCAACATAGATTCAGCCAAAAATACATCAAGTTAACCAATAAATAACATAAGCCAGTTCTACACCTTAGTGGTGCCCACTTAGTAGTGCTGGGGTGTTAGTTCATTTAAAAATGTCATGGCACCACCATGTCAAGCATTGTGGAGCCTAAGTCCATTTCTATACATGTATCAATAGTTTTCTAGTTCATTCAAATAGGAGTTCTTTCAAAGTTCTATTAGGGTCTATCATTTTTAGTGACTATTGAGTGCTTAAGTGTAGTGCCCTCATAGAGTGAAGTCTATGAGAGGCAAAAAAAATAGATATGTCATTTGGGAGATAGTCAAGCCATCTATTAAAAAAAATCAAACATTTGGAGAAGAAAGGGGTGTGGAGAGTGCATTGTACCATCTGGGTGACAGCTAATTTCACTTTTACCCTTTCACTTTTATATACAAGCAATAAAATTTAATTTATTTTGTTTTATTTCGATGGCTAACTCATTTCTTTATTTTTGGTTAATGATCTGAATCATTTTTAAAGTACCACTATAGACTTTTTCACTTTGAATGAATAATGGATGTTTTCAATATCTCTCATTCTTAATTTAATGTATACAATAGCCATGTATTTATTAAAATTTAGTGTGATATATTACCTTGAGGGATGAATGTTGGAATAATTAGGAGGATTGGAATGGAACTCTAGCTTGCCTAGACATATTATATTTAGTGTTATAGGTTCTATGGATATACAATAATTATAGCAAGGCCATAAAACTTTCTTTACATCCCTATAAGCTCGATAGAGATGTAGGGATGCATATGCTCTAATCCACATGAAACTTAAGAGAGTCTACATAAGAAAACTTCCATAATTCAAAGTCATTAACCCAAAACTTTTAATTATGTGGTATCTCATCCTTTCTTTTGCATCCCCAACAGAGAAAAATCTTAACCCTTATTTTTTATTCAATAGGATAAACATTATAGGTGTAGTTGGAAAAATTAGTTCATTTGTATGTTAGGATAACACTTTCTCATGGGATTTACACTCATTCAATCACTTACTTGAGCAATATATACACATGCATTTTTAGTTGGTATTGAACATCAAAGAGAACCTAACCATATTTTAAACCATAGCATAAACATAAATCAAGTATTCAATGCAAACCCATGCACCCCATCAAAGAACGAACACCAAGAAGAGAGGCAAGATTCATCTCACCAAATTCAAGAAAAACTTATAAGTTGGAAGCATAAAGCAGGTATCTAATGGTCTCAAAGATAGTATTGATAGCGAAACTTGGTGATGGGGCCATTCAATCTCAAGTGATACACGCATGACATGAATCATGGTAGTAAATTTATATTTATTCATGCTTTTCCTTAATTTATGATTCATTTATTTGACCTTTTTGACATCTAATGATCAAAGGGTAGAGTATATCAAGGAACAAAATATACACCTAAGACTCTTTCTTTTGGTACCTTCTTGCAGGTATCTAACAAATATATTTTGGTCGTATGGAAGGATGATTGATTTGGACTTTACTTTATATGAGAATGAGCTTACTTTCTAGTATGAATTTATTTATTATATGCTCCTAACTACATAAGTACACATGTCAATCAAGTAATAAAGTGTATGAGAAGAGTATCAATCCCACTAGAAAATAAGTGTCAGTCAATCCATAAATTTATCCTACATAATGAAATAAAAGGTAAGGTTTTAATACTATAGAGAAATGCAGTAAATAGCGAAGATAGCCAAAATTAAAGATGTTTTGGATAAATGATAGTGAATGAAACTAAGTTTTTCTAAGTATACTTGTTTATAGTAGTTGTGACTAAGATCATATACCCCCTTACATTTTTGTCAAGCTCGTAAATGGTGTGAAGAAAGGTTTATGGCCTTTCTATAATGATTAAATCTACATAGACTCTAGAATTCAAAGCATGCTATGTCTTGGTATAAAAGTATCATTTCTCAACTCTCCAAATTATTCTAACATTCCTCCATCAAGAAAATGTATCATACTAGATTTTAATTTCATACATGGCCATCGAATAATTTAAATTATGCACTATAACAATTGAGAACAACCAATCATATTTAACAACAAAAGCCTATAATAGGAAAAACAAGACAATTCACATTATTAACCCAAAATAAAGAAATTAACTAGCCTTAGAATTAATTTGTAGCAACAAACATTTCACTAATTGATTTAGAAAATATACAATCAGAAAGTTTAAAAACATATCAAGTAAAATTGAAAATCCCAAATATCCTATAAATGGACTCTTTCCTAGGGTGATTCCATCCTTACCTTCACCCTCCACACACTCTTCCAAACTTAAGGAGTGTTTTACTCACTAAAAGGATAACCAGTCACTCCACTAAATGTAACTTCACTAACTATGATCTCTCTAGTCTCTCTTCAGAACTCTCTTACAAGAAAATATAAAAAACTATTTATATATTTTTATATAAACTAACTAAGGCACTGTGATCCTCAATAGGATGGCATCATGGCATTATAATAATGAACTAGGACCTTGATGCTACTTTGTTATCTTTGCTACTATATTGAGTTGACCCTGTGTGATGCTTGATTGACTCGATATAATGCTTGGCTTCATAACTACTCTCTCACGATGCTACAAAATAATGAGCATTACGGTGCTTGAACTCATCTTTTGGAGCTGTAGTGCTCCAAAGACTGGTACTTCTACATTGAAATATTTAAAAATTTCAACGACCATATAAGGCTGCTCTATTCTCATGGTGGTGCTGAGATACTCATAGCACAATAGTGTAACTTGATATTTTTCTAGAGTGTTGAATTAATTTATAATCTTCTTGAGACTCTAGAGATATAATATATGTGTTCAGCATTGGGGCGTATAAGAGCTATTGTGAGTGTGTTCATGTTTTTTCAGTGCAGGTCTAAACATTCTATTTGAAGGATTTTTCCTAAGATATTATAGCACAATATCAACTAAAATACACATTTTCACTAACTGAGAAAAATAAAAATAAACATAATTTCTACTTAATAAATATTTCCTCCTCTTTTAGGATAGTACAATCGATAAACTCACTTAGGAGCTACCAAGGAGCTTATCACTGGAGATTCACTTCCTCTAATCATTCACCCTCTCTTAGTTAGACTAATCCATATTCATCTAAGTGAAATTCAAGTTTTCTATAAGAGACCTATAAAAAATCAAGCTAAAAAAACACATCTCATTCATAAGATGTCTATCATGTCAAGATCACCATTGAACTTAGAGATGAATGTCAAATCATCACTCTCCCCATCTCACTCTAGTAGGGAGACCTCAGATTGACTTTCAACCTCGCACTGACTCAATATTTAGATTCCCATGGGTGCATCTCCCTTGCATCATATCCCACAATATAGTATGACTATTATACTCCAAAAAAAACATTATTATAACTCTCTAAATCCTATAAATAAGGGAAAGGGATATAAGATAACTCATACAACTCAAGGCCTTAATCCTATGGATGAAAGATATAAAGATCTCAATAACAACATATATGGAGAACCCCATAACAACATGAGATAATGACACCACCATAAAAAAGGAGAGATACAGATATATTATTTTTCTTAGTTTAGCTTAATCTCTGCAAGATAGAGCTCTCATCCCTTATTATTCTTATACTTTTTTACTTGGATAATAAAGAATTTCTAAAAATCCATTCTAAATCATACCCTCTTTCTTTTGCCTTAATCATCCTTACACACAAGTCCTCAACTCATAGGTAGATTCATAAAGTACAACCAAACATCTTCCACCAGATCAATCAAGATTCAACAAGTGTGCATATTTATTTTATGGAAGCTAGAGATTATGTTGAGCAAGCTTATGACTAAGAATCTAACTAATATATTGACCATTAATTTAATATTTAGTAATGGGATTCCAACCATTAAGTAAGTGGGGTTCATAATGCTAAAGTCCAAATAGATCATTCACTTCCCATTCTCATTATATACCATCACTAAATTAGAGATCTCTAGGGTTACATAACCACTAAGGATTCTTACCTTATAGGATTAATAAATATGGAAACTATTATCAATTTTTTTTATTTATTGAGCCTTACCTCTTTAATATTCACCCCATGATAGATTTGTTTAATATTAACCCCTTATATATGAGCCATAGTTTAGTAAAGACTTCAAAAAAAAAATTTGAGAGCTTAGATAAGTTTTCTCCTTATTTTTGGTGAAGAATGAACTTATTTTTGTGGTTTTCTCAAGGGATCCTTTTATTACTGAGACCTCTATAGCAATCTCAATTATCTCTAACCCTGGTTCTCTTTCTATTTCAAGTGGTAACCCCTCCTTTGGTGGCCTATTCTTTTTTTTTTTGTATTGTCTTTAGGTAGCAAGCTCAAGACAAGATTAGGACTCTCATTATTATGATATTATGCCTCTAATTGGGTGTTTAAGTTCCATATCACATGATTAGATGGCCACTATTAAAGTATTTAAGAGTGTTTACTCAAAGATTATGTTAAAATAAGTGGGTGTATCCACCATTATGAAGTTGATTATCAAAAAAATGTTAGCATTTTCTTACATTCCAAGTTATGGGCGGGGTGATCATCCCCTCAATCTGTTGCTACTTATAAATTGAACTAATCGTACTGAATGAAATAATTATCATATTGTACAATCATAGGTGGTTAAATTTAAACTTAGGGTTTTTAAGAGCCCTCTTTATAACCACTTTCTTTTCTTTAGAAGAGAGTCATTGGGCAGCCAATTGATGTTTTCTTTTCTATGAGAGAGCATGGAGAGTCTAGTTCAGAAAGAATAAAGGAGGAAAGGTTGATAAAGGGAGAAGATCCTTGATGGAGTCAAGGGAGTGTGAGGGGATTTACATAGTTTCTTTGGCTAGCCTACACCTCGGGTCCACTAGTTGTGCATTGCAGAAGATTTCAAGGGAAAGAGGGTCTTTGGTGACAAAGAGCATTTAACCAAGGAGGTTAGGGACTTGGTATCTCCACCTATCTTAGAAACAAAATGAAGGATCAACATCTCCATCGAGCTTGGAGGTGAAAGGACTGATCAACATCCTTGCTAGGCTTGGAAGTTAAAGGAGGATGGTAGCTCCATCTAGCTATATAGGTGAGATGAGTAGATTCTTTAGGTGTGAAGAGTATAACGGTGATTCTCTTCTTGTGGAAAGAGAGATGGGCTTCTCCTCCAAGCTATGTGTGGAAGGAGAGTAAATATTTAGTGTAAATCTCAAAGAGGAAGACCATTGGAGAGTGGATGTAGGTCAAGTTGACTGAACACTATAAATTTCAATTTACATTTTCTTACTTACTACACTTTAATTTTGTTTATGATTTACTTTATTGCACTTTGATTTGATTGTGATCATATTTGTTAAAGAGGATCATAGTTATTATTTTTGTTTGATCTTGGTTTTGAAAAAGAAAAAAAAAAACATAAAAGAAAAAAATTTATATAAAATTTATAAAAAAAAAAAGATTCATACTTGCCTTTAGTTGTGTTTTGCATTATTCAATTTTGTTTGTTTAAAAACTTCTGCATATTTCAAGATCTTTTTTTAAACAAAGGATTTTTAAGTAAAACGTTTTTAAACTACCAATTCAACTCCACCAACACCCCACCCCTCCACCCTCTTGGTGTGACTCATAGTACTTTCAATTTGTATCAAAGCTTATTACAAACTTTTAATTGGTATCAAGATAGTTCTCACTATTTTAGATTTTAATATCTTAAGTAGATTTAATGGAACAATTTGGTAATCATAACACTTTAGAAGGATTTTCAGTCAACTAACTGCCACTTTTCAAAAATATACCGTTTGACTTTTGGAAAATTTGTATGTCTATATTTTTACAATCAATTGGTTTTCACATATGACACTTTATATAATATGAATATAATTTACCTTTTTACATTTTGAATGGAGTCAAAGTAGAAATGCACATTACTTAATGGTATTTTAAAGACTGCAAACTTTCTTAAATTAATTCTAAATTTTTAAAATATTTCTTTTAAGAATCAAAAGGTAAAGATTTCATGTGTATTTCTACTTGCACTAGTGTTAAGAGAATTTGGGAAAATCTTTATATTACCTATGAAGGTACTAATGAAGTAAAACAATCACAAATGATTTTACTTCTACAAAAGTAAAAACTCTTTTACATGAAACCTAATGAGTCAATTTCATATAGATATAAAAGAAGCACTTGCATCTGAAAAGAGAATATTTCACCTTGAAAGAATAGCATGAAATTTTAACAAATACATATTCAAGCTTAAAATTTGAGCATATTGCATTAGATGTGGAGCATGAATCATTAATGGAAAAGCATGATACAATAAGAAATAAGCATATTGAATTACAAGAAATGTATGACTCCTTGAAAAAAGCATCTTGATCTAGAGGAAGCATTTAAATGACTAGAAGAGATAAAATTAGAAATGGATAGCAATGAGCATGCTTTAAATGTGGATGTTGGAATTTAAAAAGAGCAGATAAAATAATAAATAAGAAGATCACTGCACTTAAACTAAATTCATATGGGCCTACACACACTATAGAGCTAATGATTAGGACACATAATGCATCCTCACTTCCCAAAATAATACATTATCCCTCATATAGACTAGTAAATCCAATCTCATGGTTATGTGTTATTTTGGTGCCATATAAGGACAAATTGTATGCTCTTGCACACTCTGAATACATCATAGAACAAATATGATTTGGAGGCCAAAAACATCATAAAATGATAGCATTCATACATTTTATAACAAGGTGGCACCCAAATTTACATAGATTCCCAAATGTAACTTGTGATTATTTTGTAGGAATGCTCTTATAAGAGGTCTAGAATGAGTATGTGGTACTTGGACAATGGATGCTCAAGCCATATGATCAGAGATCTAAAATAATTCATCACGCTGAAAGGTAAGAGTGGAGATAAAGTCACCTTGGAAGATAATACTTCTAGAAAGGTAGTAGGTATAAGTGTTATTGGCAAAATGTTTTATTAATTGAAGGATTAAAACATCACTTATTAAGCATTAGTCAATTGTATGACAAAGGTTTTAACATTACATTTCTTTCTAATAAATTCTTAATTATATTAAACTAAAAATATATTTTAGAATGAATGAGATTAAATAATGTTCATATGCTTGACTTAACCAGATTGATGCATTTAATAATGTTCATTACTTAAAAAGTATTACAAATGAATCTTGGCTATACATAAAACATTTTCGTACAAGTATGAAAACACTAAGGAAAATATCTCAATTAAATCTGATTAGAGGCATCCATAAATTAGAATTCTCTAAAGGTCATTAATGTGATGCATGCTAATTAGGGATGTAAACTAGGTTATCTTTTCACTCAATTAAAGATATTGTAACAACTAGACCACTAGAAATCCTGTACATGGACTTAATTAGACCCATTAGTACAGCTAGTCTAGGTTGTAAGATATTTGGATTTGTACTTATTGATAATTACTCCCAGTTCACTTGGGTCAAATTCTTAATGATTAAAGTGAATCTTTTGAGAATTTTAAGACCTTTTGCTTTTTATATTCAGAGGAAAACTAGATGTGTATTCTAAACCATTCAAAGTGACCATAAAGGTGAGGAAAACTTTGAATTAATTATCAAGAATGTAAAATAGGTCCAAATTTTTCTACCCATAGGACCCCACAATAGAATGGAGTAGCTGAAAGAAAAAATATAATGTTGGTATAGGTAGTTAGAGGAATATAGTCTATTAAATTTTTTTATGGGTAGAGACATTTAATAATGTTTGCAATGTGCTAGTGAACATTAGATCCAATTTAAATAAAATACCATCTAAATTACTTAAGGGTATAAACCAAACATATATCTTTTGCATGTTTTTGGGTGTAAATATTTTGTACTTATTAATGGAAAATCTCATTTAGGAAAGCTTTATGTTAAGGTAGATAAAGCGGCATTCTTAAGGCATCGCTTGATAGGAAAATCTTATAGAAAATTTAATAAAATAACCTTAGTGATTGAGGAATCTACCCATATATTATTTGATGAATCATATAGAATTAGTGAGACTTTGATAGATGATGATGATGATGATGATGGAGTTGAAATAACCCATGGAATAGAGAATGTTGATCTATAAAATAGAGAAGAAGCTCTAGATCATTTGACTAGAGAATGGAGATACACATTTAATCACCATAGTGAGCTTGATTTTGGATATCCATTTATAGAGGATAAGATTAGGAATGGTGTTAAAAAGGAGGTAAATCACATCATTTATTTTGATGATAGAACCCACTAGCATAGATCAAGTTTTAGCAAATGAATTTGATTTTGGCCATGCAAGAAGAGCTTAATAAGTGAATTAGAAATGATATGTGGGAATTAGTAAAAAGATCCTCTAATTGAAATGTAATTGGAACTAAATGGGTATTTAAGAAAAATTAAATGAGTCTTGATCAATACTTCAAAATTAAGCTATGTTAGTAGCTAAAGGATACAATCAAATAAAAGGAATAAATTTCAAAGAAGCCTTTACCCCCATATCTAGGTTACAGTCGATAAGAGTGTTGTTAGCCTTCGTATGTTTAAGGTGATTCAAATTATATCAAATGAATGTTAAAAGATTTTTTTTTAATGGAGTTATGAAAGAGGATGTCTTTGTAGAATAGCTCTCAAGTTTGGAAATTTTAGCTTTTCCCTATCACATATAAAAGCTTAAGAAAGAACTTTATGGCCTTAAGAATGAACCTAGGGCATGGTATACAAATTGTTAATAGTAATTTACACACCACTTTATTAAAGAATGTTGGAGAAGATATAGTTATAATATAAATTTATGTTGATGATATTCTCTTTGGATCTACAAAAGTTAATTTATGTAAATAATTTTTTGCCACTATGAGTAGCAAGTCTTGCTTGGGGGCATGATGGATGAGTTAAATTATTTTCTACAGCTCAAAGTTAAGCAGAGACAAGATGGAACCTTCCTAAGACATGCAAAATATATCAACAAAATACTGAAAAAGATTTGATTTGGAAGGTTGTAAAAGAAAATAAGCCATGGGGCACATCCAAATAAATTTTGGACTAACCAATGGAAGTTCAAGAAAAATTCTAGAGAGTCTGAAAGCACATAGTTGGTAATTTAGGGAGTTAGGCTTGAACCAATCATTGGAGAGAGGTGTTTTTGAGGTTTTTACCACATATGGCGCCCATGAGCCCTAAGCTTGACATGCCCTATAAAGAAAATGTTCTAGAGTACATGAAAGCAATTGGTTGGGTTCAAATCAGGCTAGGTTTATCTAGGGTGCTAAAATATATGTTTTGGAGAACTTGGTTCAACCCATACATTTAAATCAGGTTAAACTATGGGTTCAAACTCTTGGGTGTATGCATGGAGTTAACACACACTTGTTACAACAATTTTTAGAATTTATTTTGATAAGAGTAGTGATTTATATCAATAAAATCTCATTTTAAGCTCTTGGTTCACCTCCATTAGCCAAACCATGTGGCCTAAGCACAAGAAACTTTTAAGAGACTCATGTTGACCTCATGAACAATCCTCATAACTTTGATTTAATGATTTGGCTAAAATAATGAGAAATAATTTTTGAAGTATGTATGGCAAATTTTGGTCATTTATGGTTGACTTGGTTAACCAGATTTGATAAAAGGTTAAGGGTTGATCCAACTCATTTCAAATTATATTTTAAAAATGTTGGAAGTGGTCCCAAGGCTTTGTGGGGTTATTTAGTTCAAAAAGCATGTCTAAGGTTTAAAAGGGCACTTTGGTCAACAAGGAGTAACCAAGAACTTGGTTCAAAAAAAAATTGAAGGTTTTGTAGCCTATTGAAATGCTTTGATTTTTAGGGTTAGGGATCTTGAATTGCACTCAAATTGATGTAGTTGACCCTAGGGACATGCCTAATCAATATGAAAGTGATAGATTAGGGATGTAAGGTCATTTGGTTAGGTTTGAAGGCAAAGTAAATTTATCTAAAAATAGGCTATGGACCACGAGGTTTTGGGTTTGGTTCTAACACTAGAATCTAGAGTTCAAAATTGAATAATTAGTTTAGTCACAAGATTTGAATTAGATTTGATTTAGATAATGACATGGGAGGATTTAGGATTTGAAATGCCTAGATTATTTATAATCTTGGATGATCATCAATGAATGAATAGGTGATCAGTTGACTATCACAGGGAACTATCAACTGATGGATTTAATAATTGATTTTGATTTAATTTTTAAATTAATGAATGGAGGTCAGTGATTCAAGGAAATATAGCTTTTTAATGATCATATCACTAACAATAAAGGGTGATTATCAAGTGATAAATGAAATGATCAAATGACAGTCAAGGGTGATTGTCAAGTGACGGTTTCAAGGGTCAAAGATGAAATCACCATGCCAAAACACAATCACGAGTTTGATTTAAGATTTTAAATAAGTTCTAATGATTTAGGTTTAAAAATTTATATTTGATATAGAGGGAATTAACCTCATTGAAAAATGGGGTTAACACATACGGTGATTGATTATGCTTAACATTATTAGCTGGCAGCTCAGTCTAGGTAAGTTTAAATCCAGATTGAATACACCTCTCATTCTCTACACATTCCTGTCCTTCTCTATCATTATAAAAATCTAAATCTAAATTAGAAGTTACAATCTCAATCCTATATACACTGAAATCCGAATAGCCCAAGCTTTTCTTTAAATTTATATAAATTTGAAAACCTTATTCCTCACTTTAATAAAGAGTATTCTCTTAAGAGATGTTATTAACTATACTATCCTACCCTTATAGAAAGTCTAGAACCCAAAATTAGAATAAAGACAACTTTAGTTTCTTTCTAAGGTAGGGACAGAATCTATGGATGCAGACCTAGCTTAAAACATTGGTTTAGTTTTATAAGCAAAGAGATAATTGGACATTCTTTTTATTATTTGGGATAAATTGAAAATATTCCTTATTTAGATTGATTATGAAAATAAATTCAATGATTTAGTTTCATGATTAACATAAATAGTGAATATTCTCTATATCCAGAGTGATGAATTAAATATTCTTTATGTCATGAGTGATCATGAAAATAAATTAAGCTTTCTTTTCAAATTGATAGTGAAACATTAGTCTTTCTCTTTGGAAGGTATGATATTAATTTATATAGATTTGACAAAAAATATTTATAGCAAATCATACGACACGAACATAAAATTGTTCTCATTAATGACCTTTCACAAACAATACGATCACACACACATAATATAAACTACAAAATAAAATCAAAGAAAATTTTTAAAATAGATTTTGGTTCCCTCCCAAACAATGCTAAATTCAAAATCTTAACTAGACTTGCCTAGATTTTTCAATTTTGCTGGGGTGCATTACTACCACTCCACAAGTGGTCTACACTATGATCCTTCCCTTTCTCCTTAGGATTGACTATAGTATTGTAGGGCAATGATCTGAAGGATCTAAAACTAAAGGAGATTGCAAGCTGTCCTAATTACTTTTCTAAGTTTTTTATTGAAGCAGTTTGACTTTATAATTAAGTTCCCAATTGAATCACTGTCTCTCCAAAAGGTGTCTTCCTATCTCTAAATTGATCATTTTGATTAAAAAATAGGGGATAACAAGGTTTAGGATTTATTATAATTATTGAGGATTATTCTAATTTTCTCAATTAGATTACCATAGATTATATTATTTATTACCACCAATATTATTCTTATATCAACTAAAATTAGGGTGGCTCCTCCAATTAGGATTGTAAGTATTAGAACAGGGAATATTTTATCTTCCAATCATATTTACATCCTCAATTCATTGAGCATTACTATTGTGAAAAGAATTTCATGCTCTTCCAATTACATAGATAATCAAGATCCTTAACTAACTCTAATTATATTTAACATTTTAAAAATTATAGCTACTTGAGTTTTCAAAATTGATAAAACATCATATTCATAAACTCTAACTAGTCTCTTAGGATTCTCCCTATTAGAAGGCCACTAGAAATTATTTGTATTCATTTTCTTAATTAATTCATATGCTTTCTCAAATGGATTAGATATTAATAATCCTCTTGATTCTACATCCATAATTAACCTAAGAGATTCTACCAATCCATAATAAAATGTTTGAATAGCCAATCAATCGAGTTAAGTATGGTGAGAAAAATTCCTAAGCATTTTAATAAATCTCTTCCAACTTTTATAAATTGACTCTCCATCAAACTTAGCAAAAGATGTAATGTCATTCTTAAGCTTAGCAGTTTTAGATGATGGGAAATACTTAACTAGGAATTTATATGCCAACTCATTCTAAGTGGTTATAGAGCCTAGGGGTAAAGAATTAAACCACATCTTAGCTTTACCCCTTAGTGAAAATGGAACAAAATAAAGCTTAGTAGCATCATCATTGACACCATTATATTTAAATGTTACATAAATTTTTAAGAAGCTAGCTAAGTATAGGTTAGGATCCTCAACGAGAGTTTCCCCAAATTAGGAATTTTGGACCATCTAAATTATTATGGGTTTTAGTTTAAAATTATAGCCTTGATAGTAAGTTTATTGATGCTCTGGTAGATTCCATCTACTATATGATTGGCATACTCCTTAAGAGGTCTGGGATGGTCCTAGTCTTGTACTAGTTTAAACATCTCTAAAGTAAAAATCTTTTTAGTTTTCTAAAATTTTTAAGGGTCCTTTTATTTTTAGACCTTACTAGATCTACAACACATGCCATAATAATGTACTAAAAAGTAAAAAAACAAAAGTAACAAGTAATAATAATTTCATTTTTCAAACAATTTTAATAAAATTATAAAATAAAGATACAAGATAAAAATACAAGTAGGTCTAAAAATACAACCAGTTAAATAATATTGCTTAAATTACATGACAGGCATTACTTCTCCAGTAACGACACCAAAATCTTAATGGGGTACGGGCACAAGCGTGAATGGATGAATGCGTGCATGAAATAAAATATGCTTTTGGTTAACTAATACCTAGGTTTTATTTGATATAGATTATCCTTTAGATACTAAGTATACATTTCGATCAAGTAATAAAGTGATTAAAGAGCATCAATCTTATGAGAAAGTGTTATGCTATATTTTAATCAAACTAGTACTTTTTACTACAGCTGCAAGGTTTATCCTACTAAACAAAAATGAAGGGTTTACATTTCTACCAATTATAGAGATACAAAAGGTGAATATATACCAATATATAAAATATGTTGCAAATCTGATCCAACTACTGTCATTTTGATCATAACAAATATTATTGTGTCTATTAATGCTTTCTCCTAATTCTACGATATTTTGTTTTGTTTTGTGTGTACTAACATTCCAGGAAATAGATTCACCATTCACTTGCAATTCTGATCAGTTCAAGACTTAGTAGACTAAGGTTACAGTCCATATTATTTCAATTTATTCAATATTTTTCACTTCTCAAGTTGTATCATGTAATTGGGTGGATATTATTATTGAGTAACCTACACACACCCCATTAAAAAAATAAAAAAAAAATTAAAAATTAAAAAATTAAAAAAAATTAAAAAAAACCTACACACACCTCGAGGAGAGAGAAAAATGTTTTTGAGAGAGTTTTTTTAAAGTAATTAGTACTATATAATTTTGGCTTCATATGGTACAACTTTGTTCCATATTGTATGATTTTAATTCGTACGATGCGATCTATTGTGCTCTATGAAAACCCTAATCGACAGAGGTTAGGAAATATACTAATTATGTGCTAATTATACAATACAATTTTATTTGTACTGTATGGCCAAATTAAACTCTTTCTTACTTAACCCCTCGATATTAGGCAATCAAATCATGGAGAGTTATTATCATAGATCGTACTATATGATATAGTTCATACAATATTATTGATAATATATGAAATTATCTAAGTGATCGTACCAAATGAAATTAATGATTTTTGTAATGATCGTATTGTACGATGTCTACAGTATTGGATGATCGACAGTGTATGAATTTGGTCATGCCAAGAGTCATCCCAAATGAATAGAAGAAATTTCTACAGTTTGTATCATACAATATTTTGACCATAATGTATGAAATGTTATAAATGTTGAACAATTTGTCTACATGAACTTATTTGATGAGTCTAAATTATACTAACCATATGGTATGATATGTGTATCATGTTGTATAAATAGAAGACATAACTCTTAAAAATTAGTGTTTCTGTAAGCCCACTACTAAAGGTTTTTTAATACTTCCATTAGGAAATCTTTTGGTTGTTGAGACTTCAGGAGAGAGTTTCTTGAGGGAGAGAAGAAGGAGAGCTTTGTGAGAGAAGATAGGCTGATTTTGTGAGGGAGAAGGTATGAAGAAATCCATAAGGTTCTTCTAAGCAAGAATATTCTCTACTATCTACAAGCGTATGTATGGATTCTCTGTGGCTCTTGAGAAGTTCTTCAGTAAAGATCATGGTTCTCTGACCATCACCTAGAGGAAGAAAATAGAGTTATGGTTCTATGACCATCACCTTGAGGGTAAAAATAGAGTTATGATTCTCTGACCATCACCTAGACTGTGAAAATAGAGTTGACATTCTCTATGTGTAAAAGAGTCATGGTTCTCTACCAGACTGTGGTGGTGAAACAACATCTATATAGGCTTCTTCGCCTTACTGTGAGAGCAAAATGAGAGTCACTTCTATTTAGTGTAGTACTTAGAGATGGGGTCTCCAAGGAGTGGATGTAGGTCAGGTTGACCAAATCATAATAAATTCTGGTATGTTCATTCTGATTATTTTTTATACCTTATTTTTTATAATTATATGTGTGGTTAAAAAATTTGATTACTTTTGTTGTTATGAAATTTACTTATTTTCGTATATGTTGTGTCAATTATCATGTATAATTTTAAAAGGTTTTTAAATTAATTTCTTTTTTCCTAAAGAATTTTATTAATATCAAATTAACCACCCTCTTAGATAGCCTCAAGCAGTTCTTAAAGATCTAACAACCTTCACAAACTTTTAAATGGTATCAGAGCGAGATTCATAAATTAAGTTTTAGAATAGCTTTTAAAAAATGATTAATGACTAACTTTGGAAATCATAATACTATGGAAGGATATTTAATCATATGACCATATTTATTTGATAATTTTCTTTTAATTTTTAGAAAATTTACATGTCTACTTTTTTACAATCAATTGATTATCACATATAGATGTATATTCAAGAAGGAATTTTTTTGTACCTATATGTTTAGTAAATGACTTTAAAATTGAAATATCCTTTTTTGAATAGAATACTAATTATAAAGATTTAGCCCAACTGAATGCACAATATTTGAACTTTTTGTTCTTTAAAATCTAAAGATTATATACGTGTTTCTACTTGCACTACTGATAAGGAGATTTGAGATAAAATCTACATAACATATGAAAGAACAAAAGAAGTGAAACAATCTAGGCTAAATATTTTGCTCCATCATTATGAACTCTTTTGCATGAAACCTAGTGAAACCATATCTAAAATGAATACTAGGTTTATACAAATGATCACTTCCCTACATTCATTAGGTAGATAACTAACAAATTCTAAAAAGGTTAATAAAATTCTATGTTTCCTACCTAGTTCCAATGATGCAAAAATAACTCCTATTACTGAATCCAATGATCTGAAAGTTTATTTTATATAGAACTTACATGGGTCACTCATTTCCCATGAGTAAGGAGTGAGTCAAAGACAACTTGATGCGGGTGAAAAGAGGTATGAGAAAACTATAGCCTTAAAGGCTAATGATTCATATAGTTATTTTGATAGAGGAGAAAAAGATATTGTCATGATGACCCAATAATTTAGAAGCTTTTTAACAAAAAAGCAAAAGCTTCCTCAACAGTGGAGCAAAGGAAAAAATTATAAAAATTCTAAAGCTTCCTTTGCTATTATTTGTTATGAATACAAGAAAACAAGGCACTTAAAGTCTAGTTGCCCAAGTCTTAAAGCTCACCTGAGCAATGAGAAGGGTAAGGAAAAAGCTAAATTCAACAAGCACAAGCCAAGGATTCAAAAGGAATTCTAGGTAGACTCAACTTTAAACTCATATAAAACTGAAGCAAAAGAGGAGGTAAAAGCCAATGCTTAATGGTAGATAATCATCTTAAACATTATGATTAAGAGGAGGTATGTGAGCCTTCCTAAGATGAATTATTTAAATTTTTTGAAAAAATTCATGTTGTATATAGGAAGCTCAAGAAAGCACATACAAGCCTTAATTCTAACTTTTCAATTATGTAAAAAGAGGATAAATGCCTCAGGAAATATCATTCCACTTTAGATAGTAATCATATGGCTTTATTATATGAATTTGACTCTTTAAATAATAAGCATCTTGATTTAACAACTGAAAATGATTCCTTGAAAACATCGCATGGTTAATTAGAAAATGCATTTAAGGAATTAGAATCTCTTACATATAAACTAGATGAAAGTAAGCATGCATTGAAAATTGAAAACAAATCTTTACAAGTTCAATGAAAAGTTTACAAAGAAAACAAAACACCTCCGACACTTTCATAGTTTCATAACATGCCATTGCAGCATGCATTCAAACCTAGGAAGAGGAACCATAACCCTCATAAATTAGTAAACCCTTTTCCTGGAGTTAGATGTTTCTCTTATGGCATGCTAGGACACATCTCCCCCACTTGCATTATCCACCGTAGGACGTATTTTATGTGGAGACAATAATTGCATAATTCACAGCATAGCAAGCAAGCATTTCATCCTATATTCCATTAGGTGAAACATAAACTTTTTTGGGTTCCTAAATCTGACCACAGATGATTTTGTAAGGATGTTATAATAGGAGGCCTTGTGAGAGCATTATTGCAAATCTGCTTTCAGGGAGTATAATTTTGATGATAGCAAACACTTATGGTTCTCTACGACTTTCTTGCCTATTAACATTTCAGGTCCACAAGATCAAATTGCAGTTTGATCTTGTGGACTTGAAATGTCAGTAGGCAAGGTAGTCGTAGAGAAATAGAAGTGTTTGTTATCATCAAAATTATACTCTCTAAAACTAGATTTGCAACAATCTCCCCCTTTTTTATGATGGAAAACACAAGGTAATTGAAGCAGTTCAAAGCAGTTTTAATGGAAGCAGGTAAAGAAACAACCACAGTTCAAATAGTTCAACTATCAATCATAAAAACATAACAAACTAGAATAGACTAGAACAGTATAAACTAGTACAGCTACTCCCCCTTTCTACATCACAAAAAGGAGGAGGGAAAAATAAAAACAACACAAACTATGAAACAGAAGTAAAACAATATCACACAAAAATAAGAAAACTAAAAGAAAGATGAGCCCTGATCATCTAAAGGAGGAGGTGGTGGAGGTGGATGTGGCTGAAAGTAACTCGAAAAAGTGGTGAACTGCTCTCCAAAGCAGGCCATATCCTAATCGTGCTGGTGTTGCAGGAAAATAATGTCCTTAGTATGTTGTTACTCCTACGTAGCAAAGTAGTTCTTGAACCGTGCCTCCCACTGGTCAAATCGCTCCACCAGCTGATCCAGCTAAGAGTGCTGACGAAGTGGAACAGGTGCAGGAACGAGTGTAGGAGCCTCCTCCTCCTTTGCTCCTTGAGCTTCCCCGTCCCCTGGGTGGAGACGCGTACTGTGAAGAGCATGGAAGGAATTATTTGAGTAGAAGGTAGGTTGATAGTTGGGTGGGTAGGATATTAGAGGTTGTATTTTGATTATAGAACATATGCAATAATATGTCATAGGGAAAGATTGTGCTTCCTCCTATATCCTGAATCTCGAATAGTAGTCAAATGCTCGATATAAAAAAAAATCAGGTCAATGGAATCAGGTCAATGGCATTGAATTTGCGATGGGCCAAAATATAGAAAGTGGTGATTGAGAGAAGTGGAGTAATATGAACGCGATCACCAGCTTTTGGGAGGATAGAGGTACGAAGGACATGTTGGATTGTCCTATCATCTTTGAGTAAGGTGCTAGTCTCTCCAATGTGAATGTGAGCATTGGTGTTCCTTAAGAAGTGGTTGGCTGGAGCCTAGTCATATTCATGATTAGAACACAGGGTGTGGAGTTTGTCCCCTATGGTGGAAAGGTGTAAAAGCTCCTAACAGTCCTGATATATGATTTTGATGGGATGTCAATTCACATAGGACCTAAGACCCAAGAAGCTCGGGGTTGAAAGGAACAATAAGAGTAAGGAGAAAACATAAGGAGGTGTGAGAAAATAGATCAAGTACCGGATATGAGAGAATGTTTGGGTTGACAGACCAGGAGACAGTGATTCGAATCATCTTATAACTTTGGTAGGCAACTTGATCATCCGCCTTAGTGAATTGAGGGTCCAAAGTTGCCCTCAAGGAACTCCCAGAAGGATGGAGAGATCTCTTTCCGTCAGCCATTATTAGAAAATAGAGAACAAGGGGATTTGAGAAGGTTTGAGTGAGAAAAAATGTCCAAAAGCCTCGGTTTATAAAGAATCCGCCCGATTATCCAGGATGATAGTAGAATTGTCCAGGCCAATCGGGTACACTAATTATGTTCAGGCCAATTTGTCAAAAGAAATCGTATCGTCTAGGGCGATTAAATATCATCCGGGATGATAAGACGTAGGCGATCGTCCCGAGGAGCTAAGTTGGATGACCGTGGAAAAAGAAGATCATCCTGGCCGATTAGGTGGATTATCTAAGATGATGCACAATAATAGATCTTACTAGCCAAATTAATGTTGAGTGCCAAATTTTTCCATGTGGATCATCCAGGATGAATAGGTATATCATCCAGGATGATCCCCAATAATTGAGCAGAGATTGTGAAGATCATCCAGGACTAGGAGAATCGTCCAGAACGATCACAAATAATGGAATCAGATGTTGATCAGATCATCCAAGATGATAATGGATCGTCCAGGATGATCAGAAGTAGAAGAGACAAAATAGACGTCAGATAGAATTCAAAGAGGGAATTGAACAGATCGTCCTGGACGATGTGAGAAAAATTTAAAAATTAGAGAATTGATGGAGATGATCAGAGAAGGCCCAAACACATGAAAAACTAACTTAAAAGAAAAAAAATTAAAACACGAAATAGACAAGAACAAAAGAAAAACAAAGGTTTTTTTTAATCAAAGCTTAAACAAGATAAGTTTTCCATGTGATTGAATCAGAAAACTTGTAAGAATCAATGAGTTAACATCATTGAAATATGAGAAAATGGCAGCACAACAGATCTTGTTAGCCCTCACTCGGACTTCTCTCAGGGGAAATTATCTTTTGAAAATAAGGATCTAAATAAGAAAAATTAATTAGATAAAAAAAAGAGATACGTTCAAGACTTGGTTTCAAAAAAATATTTTATAAAAATAATATACCAAAGTAATTAGTTACAATCATGAATTTCTGAAATCAAGTCTTTGAAATAATCAAGTGACACATGAATTCTTCTGAGATTTAAAAATTTTGAAAGAGAAGAAGCTTGCTTTTAGTGGAATCACTTTATACCTCTTATCAATTTGATTGACGCTCTTTGTGCCACCTTTGATACACTTTGTGTATATATAATTTTTTTTTCAATTTGGCCTCATTGCGCATCTTTTGATTTTGGCATCATTGGCCACTTTTGCAAGCTAGTTCCCTTTTTCAAAATTCTTAAAAATTCTTAGTTGTGATTATATCTTCCAGATATTAGAGAAGAAAAACTTACTCTCTAATGTAAAGAAGAATGAATCACAAAATATAATAAAAAATCATATGATAAATTTAACGACAAGATTACAAAAATTTGAAAGTAACATAAAGACTTCGAATATTATATATATAAGATAGATTACTGTAGCAAGATTGAAAAGATCTCAATTCCAAAATCCAGTTTTTAAAGTGAGATAAATTTTTGTTTAGAAAAAAAAAATTCCACCACTAAAAGAAGTTAGAGAGAAGGAAACAATCAACGGTGTTTTCCCCTTTTAACTGATTTTAGAGATGTCAATCATTGACTACAAATTTTTAAAAACAAAAAACATGGCATAAGATATCAATTCAGCAGAGATTAAAAGAAAAAAATAAAACAATGAAGAAAATCAAATCAACAAAAATGAAATAGAAGAAAAGAAAAAAAAAAAGTAAGGAAAAAACTACAAAAAAGAAAACAACAATCAACAGATGAATGATAAAAAATCAAGTTCATGCATTTATGTCAATCACAAACAATCTGGTTCTTAAAGTGCTAAAAGTGTCGAAGGCCAGTGGTTTAGTAAAAAAGTTAGCCAGTTGATTCTCAGTTGCCACATGGTGTAACACAATGTCTCCTTTTGTCACACGGTCTCTAATAAAGTGATTCCTTATGTCTATGTGTTTGGTCCTTGAATATTGGATAGCATTCTTAGAAATCCAGATAGCACTAGTGTCATCACAAAGGATTGAAATTGTGCCTACAGGTAATACTAAATCCAGAATTTGCTGCTTCAACCAAAAGAATTTGGCCACATACCGTCCAAAGGCAATGTACACAGCTTTAGCAGTGGAAAGTGCAACAAAGTTTTGCTTCCTACTAGACCAGGAGACTAAAGACTGTCCTACAAATTGGAAAGTCCTAGAAATGCCCTTTCTATGCACCTTACATCCTGCAAAATTAGAATCAGAATACCCAATAATCTCAAAAGAGGTGTTGTGTCTAGGATACCAGATTTTTAAGTTTTGGGTTCCTAAGAGGTATCTAAAAATCTTTTTAACTACAGTCAGGTGGGATTCCTTAAGATTAGCTTGAAATCTATCATAAAGATAAACATTAAACATTATATCAGGTCAGCTAGCAGTCAGGTAAAGTAAAGATCCAATCATCTATTTGTACTTCTTTTGATCAACTGATTTTCCATTTGGGTCCTTATCCAACTGAACACTGGAGTTCATGGGAGTATTAATTGGCTTAGCTTTAACCATTTCATATTTCTTCAAGATGTCCTTTATGTATTTTAATTGATTTAAAAAGGTTCCATCATCTAATTGACTTATGCTAAAGCCCAAAAAGTAGAACAACTCTCTCATCATACTAATCTCAAGTTCCCTACTCATTATTTTAGAAAAATCATCACATAGTCTTTTATCAGAAGATCCAAAATGTATATCATTGACATAGATCTAAACAATGATTAATTAATTTCCTATTTTCCTCAGAAAAAAGGTGGTGTCTACACTCCCCTTATCAAACACCCTCTCTAATAAGAATGTGTTAAGCCTCTCATACCAAGCTCTATGTGCTTACTTTAATCCATATAAGGTCTTTTTTAATTTAAAAACATGATTTAGAAATTGGGAGCTCTCAAAATATGGGGGTTGCTCTACAAGCACATCCTCTTTTATTACCCATTTAAAAAGGCACTCTTAACATTCATTTGAAAAAGCTTAAATCCCTTATAATAGGCAAAGGCTAACAACACTCTAATAGCTTTCAGTCTAGCTACAGGGGTAAAGGCCTCCTCAAAATCAATCCCTTCTATTTATTTGTGCCCCTTAGCCAACAATTTTGTCTTATTCCTAACCTCCACACCAGAATCATTCATCTTATTCTTAAAGACCCATTTAGTTCCAACTATACTTTATCCCTTTAGTCTTTCTACAAGCTCCCAAACATCATTCCTAACAAATTAGTTTAACTCCTCTTGCATGGCTATGACCCAAAACTCTTCAGATAGAGCTTGGTTGATGTTGGTGGGTTTAGTCATTGAGATAAAGTCAGAGTGGTTCACTTCCTTCCTAAGTTCAGGCCTAGTCCTAACACCTTTAGAAGGGTCTCCTAAGATTAGTTCTTTAAGATGGCTCAAAGAATATCTCCAATCTCTAGGCAAGGTGTGTATAGGTTCAACCCTTTCCTCTAGATCTATATTTTTCACTCTTTGGATAATGTCACCTACTCCTTCAGTAGTTTGGGACTCTACCCTCTTCCTCAAATTCAACTCCAGTGGTATTCTCTCCAACTTCATCTTCCTCCTCAACTCTAGACTTCTTAGGATTAGATTCATCAAACATTAGATCTATATTTTTTACTCCTCAACTCTAAACTTCTTAGTCTCCTCCACCACCAAAGTCCTCTTATTAAACGCCCTAAAGGATTTCCCCACACTTGAATATCCTAAGAACACTCCATCAAATTTTGGGTGAAATTTCCCTAAGTGTGACTTCCCATTATTATGAATGAAAACCTTACAACTAAAGACGTGGAGGTGGGAATGGTTGGGTGTCCTACCCTTAAGGATCTCATAGGATGTCTTATTTAATTTGACTCTAACATTCACCCTATTCAATACATAACAAGCTGTGTTTATCGCTTCAACCCAAAAGTATTTTGGAAGTGAATACTCAGCAAGCATGGCTCTAGTGACTTCAACTAAGGTCTGGTTCTTCCTTTCAGCTACCCTATTTTGCTGAGGGGTCCTATGAGCTGAGAAGTTGTGACTAATCCCCTTATCCTCACAGAAGTCTCCAAATCTCTCATTTTCAAACTCTCCCCCATGGTCATTATGGATGGTCAAGATCTCACAACCTAACTTTTTCTTAATCTAAGTGAAGAATGATCTAAACTCATCAAAAGACTCATTCTTATGTGACAAAAATCTAATCTAAGTAAACCTCGAGTAGTCATCGACAATCACAAAACTATAGAATTTCCCTTCTAAGCTGGTAGTGCTAATAGTTCCAAACAAATCCATGTAAAGGACTTCTAAAGGTCTAGAGGTGCTAATGTCCTTAATGGAGTGAAAAGAGGAATAGAATTTCTTCCCTAGTTGTCAGGCATCACAAAGGTGGTCTTTTGAGAATTTAAGCTTGGGGATACCTCTAACTAGGTCTTTCTAGGTTACTCTCCTAAGGGTTTTCATACTAATAAGACATAACCTCCTGTACCACAACCATGAATCATGAATAGCAGTTTTTAAGCAAAATAAAGTAGCACATTCAATATTATTTAAGTCAAGCATGTAAACATTATTGATCCGCTTTCCTTATAAAACAATGTTGTTATTTAAGCTTATAATGTAAGTATTTGCCAAGAATTTTATGATGAAATCCTTATCACAAAGCTGACTGATGCTGAGCAAGCTGTGTTTCAATCCATCTACAAGCAAAATATTTTCAATCAAAATGTTCATGGAGTTTCCAATTATACTTCCACTTTCCTGGTGGTGTTGTCTCTAAGAGTAACCTTGCCTCCTGTCATGGTCTCCAATAAAATGAATTAATTGGCATCTCCAGACATGTGTCATGAGAATCTGCTGTCTAGGTACCACATGCTTTCATGAGGCCTTTTGTGAGAGCAAGTCTACAAAACCATCAAATATCAGATTTAGGAATCCAAACATGTTTGGGTCCCATCTTATGGAAAGAAGAATGCAATGCATATTGTTATGTTATGAATCATGCAATTTGGGACTCCACACCTAATGTATACTACGGTGAATGGTGCAAGTGTGTGCAATGTATCTTAACATGCCACATGAAAAACAACTAAAATTAGGAAAAGGATGTACTAATCTACGTTGGTGGTGTTGCTTCTTTTTAAAGTTATGCGATGCATGCAATGATAATTTATTATTTTCAAAAGCTTTAAGATTTGCTAATTTCTTAAACTCCTTTTCAAACTCAGCATGGGATGACTTCATGGAATCATGTGCATCAGATAACTCAGTATGCTTTTTGTTTAATGCATCAAATTCATCAAGTAATGACATGTGATTGCTAATAATTATAGAATGATCTTTAAGAAGAATTTTATGCTCTTTTTATAAATTTAAAAACTCCAATTTCAAGCTAGCTTGTGATTTCTTAAGTTTCCTATATGATGCATAAATTTGTTTAAAAACTTCAAATAGTTGCTCATAGGTTAGTTCACATACCTCTTCTTAGTAACTTTGGCCAAGATGTTTGTTTTCCATTAAGCACAAGTTTGTAGTCTCCTCTTCAGCTTCAATCTTAGAGGAGTCAGATGTAGAATCTGCCTAGAATGCCTTTTGGAACTTCTTCTTATCTTTTTTGAACTTGGTTTTCTCCTCACCCTTCTCCTTACTTGGATGAGTTTTAAGTGTGGGGCAATCAGCTTTAACATGTCCTAGCTTTCTGCATTCAAAATAGATTTAGAACTCCTAAAATTTTTGCTACCCTTATCTTTATTCCACTTATGATGGTTCTTATGCTTCTTTCTTAAAAAGCTTTTAAATTGGCTCATAATTAAGGCAACATCATTGCTTTTAGACCCGGAAGAATAAGTGTCCATGTTGTTGGCCTTCAGCACCATAGTTTTCTCCTTCTTTTCTCACCTACATCAAGATTTCTTTGATTCACCCATTGCTTGTAAGCAATAAGTGATCTAAGCAAATTATTAATATAATAAGTATTCAAATCTTTAGATTCAAAAATTAATAGTGATTTTAGCATCAAAAGAAAAAGGCAAGCATCTCAAAATTTTATTCACTTTTTCATAGTTCATGAGTTATCATGTTAAGGCATGCAAAGAGGTAATAATTTGAGTAAACCTTGTATACATTTTAAAAATTGATTCAGAAGTCTTTATACAAAAAAGTTCATAATCATGCAAAAAAATATTCAATCCAAATTGCTTGACTTCATTTGTTCATTCATAACTAATACACAATCTATCCAAAATCTCTTTACCAGTAGCACAAGTTGAAACACGCATGTAGTCTTCTAATTTTAAAGCACAAAAAAAAATAGTTCAAACATTTCGAATAACGTTATGCTAAATCTCTATCATCAAAAGTCCATTCAGTAAAAGGAAGTTCAATTTTAATGCCATTTATTTCATGTGAAGGAGGTGAATAACCTTTTTTAACAAGCATTCACATGCGATAGTCAATTGATTATAAAAATGTAAACATGCAAGTTTTCCAAAAATTAAAAGGAATATTGTCAAATAAAGGTGGTCAGGTAATAAAATACCCTTCCACAGTATTAAAATTATCAGAGTTAGCCATGGATAAAAATTCAAAAGTTTTTAAAAACTCAATTTTATGAATCCCGCTATGATACCACTTGATACAAATATGCTTTCAGGGAGTATAATTTTGATGATAGCAAATACTTTTGTTTCTCTACGACTATCTTTCCTACTAATACTTTAGGTCCACTAGATCAAACTGCAATTTGAACTAGATCAAGATTAAGATAGACTAGGTCTAAGTCAGTATGTAAAATTTTTCCCTTTCTTGAGTCTGTTGTAAAGGATGTGGTTCCTAATGCTAAGTAACCTTGCACACACACACTTGGGGGAATTTTTTTATCTAATTTAGAGTATCTATTTTTGCTCACATCATCCAGGAAGATCTAAATATCAGCCTGGATGATCAGCTAAAAATAAAAACCCTAATTAGGGCATCTTAATTAAGGCAGCCATCATTAAGCACATCGTCCTGGATAATCTTTGTATCAGTAGGGATAATAGGCTCAAATCAGAAAGAATCAGCTGCCAAATCTATTTAGGTATTATTTATTTTTTGGACATCATCCAAGGCATTATCCTGGACGATGCTACATAATTATGCCTAAATTAATTTGGTAATCAAGGAAAGCAATAAAGGTTTAATTGACTCGATTATATCACCCTGGATGATTGTAGGATCGTCCAAGATGATCAGTTCAAAAATCTTTGTTTCTCCTGGATGATCAAACATCGAACATATTTTATTCAGAGCGATGCTCTGGAAAAATTTTACGGATTTCAACTAATTGTCCATGACGATCATGAGATCGGCCTGGATGATCAAGCTATTTTTTCATCATCTAGACATCCATTCAGTATGATTATTTGGTTGATATTTAAGGATTTATATTGATCGTACAAGATGATATCCTATCATCCTGGATGATATGAACAAAATCTTCTGATCGTCCCAAACCTTTCAGGCTAATTGAGCAAAATTTATGCTGATCATCCTCGATGATAAAGTCGATTAGTATAAAATAAGAGCTACTTTAAAACTCTTCTATTTAAGAGCTCTTATTCTACCCAAAAGCTCATCTTTTGCTATTCTCTTGACCTGAGAGAGTCTAAAAGAGAGAGAGAGAAAGGGAGAGAGAGAGAGAGAGAGAGAGAGAGGATCTTATGAGGGGGAGTTTGTGAGGGGATTCATAAAGGTTGCTCCAATAAAGGATCCAAGTCATCTTCTCCAATCATTGTCCCTTATTATTGGAGGTTCGAGAGAGGTCCACTTCAGCAATCGATAAAGGTTCTTTTCCTTCTTTAGAAGGAAGCAAAAGGAGTTGGGTTCTTTGCCTCACCAGTGTTAGTGGAAAGGAGGTTTTGTACAAGCTTCTCTGCCTTTCTGTGAGAGTAAAAGGAGAGTCACTGAGTTTAATACAATACTTAGAGGGCGCCTTTGGGAGTAGACGTAGGTCGAGTTAATCGAACCACTATAAATTTTTGTGTTTCTTTTCAACTACTTTTTTCATATTTAATTTCTGCACATTGAATTTCTTTATGGTGAATTTTGGTTTGATTGAGATTTTTTTATTAAAAGATTTTTTAAAATGCTAATTCACCCCCCCCCCCCTCTTGGTTAGCTTGGCTAGTTCATAAGGGCTTAACATCCCTAATGAACTTTCAAGCATGTGGTACATTGATAGCGGATGTTTAAGGCACATGATTAGAGATGCAAATTAATTCATTTTGCAGAAGGCTACGATAGGAGGCAAGGTGACACTTGAAGATAACACCACCTGGAGAATGGTGGGATCATGTATAATTGGCAACTTAAAAAATTTAATTATAAAAAATGTTTTACTGGTAGATAGCTTCAAACATAACCTGGTTAGCATAAGCCAGCTCTGTGATAAAGGATTTAGCATTAACTTTTTGTCTACCAGCTGCATGATTAGCTTAAATAAAAACACAATGCTATAAGAAAATAGAATTAATAATATTTACATGCTTGATTTAAACTATGCTGATCCTGTTACTTTTTTTACCTAAAAATTATTGATGATGAATCCTAATTATGACATAGGAGATCGTGTCATGCAAGCATGAAAAATCTTAGAAAGATCGCCTGAAAATAATTAGTAAGTGGCATACCTAAATTAGATTTCACTAAGAACCACCTATGTGATGCCTATTAGTTAGGAAAGCAAGTCAAATTCTCCTTTCACTTAATTAAGGACATTAACACTAGAAAACCTTTAGAAGTCATACACATGGATCCTTTTTGGATGTGTTAGCACTATAAGCCTAAGAAGGAAAGTCTTTGGGTATGTGATTATTGATGATTACTTGAGATTTACCTAGGTTAGATTCATATCTCATAAAAGTGAATCATACGAGAAATTTAGATCATTCTCCACTTGGATTTAGAGGAAGCTAGGTTATGAAATTCTAACAATTCATAATAATCATGGTAGAGGATTTTAGAACGAAAAATTTGAATCTTATTATAAGGAGAAATGGATAGATCATAATTTTTTAGCTCCTAGAACCCCTCCGTAGAATAGGGTTGTTCAAAGAAAGAATATGACCTTGGTAGAAGTTGTTAGAGACATATTAGCTGAATACTCACTTCGGTAATACTTCTATGTAGAAGCGATGAATATAACATATTATGTTCAAAATAGGGTAAATGTTAGATCCAAGATGAACAAGATACCTTATAAAATTCTTAAGGGTAGGGAACCTAACCTATCTTATCTTAATGTCTTTGGATGTAAAGTGTTCATTCTAAATAATGAGAAATATCTACTAGAAAAGACCCCAAATTTGATGGAGTTTTCCTAGGGTACTCAAATGTTGGAAAATCCTTTAGAGTTTTCAATAAAAGGACACATGTGGTAGAAGAGACCAATCATATTGTGTTTGATGAATCTGATAATTTTGGAGGGTCTAGGGTAGAAGAAGAAGAAGTTATAGAAATCACCCTAGGAGTAGAATTTGTAAATTTGGAGGAAATGGTAGAACCTAAAAATTTATTGCCTAGAGAATGGAGATATTCTTCAAGTCATACTAAAGAACTGATCTTAAGAGACCAATCTGAACGTATTAGAACTAGACATAGAATTAGAAAAGAAGTTAACCACTCTGCCTTTATCTCAATGACTAAATCCATCAACATAAATTAAGCCCTATTTGATAAATTTTGGATCCTAGCAATGCAAGAAGAGTTAAATCAATTTATGTGAAATGATGTTTAGGAACTTGTAAAAAGACTTAAGGACTGGAGTGTGGTTAATACTAAATTAGTTTTTATAAACAAAATGAATGATTATAGTGTTATGGTAGAAACAAAGTAAGATTAGTGGCCAAGGTTTATAACTAGATAAAAGGGATTGACTTTGAAGAGACCTTTTGTCCCTGTAGCTAGATTAGAAGCTATTAGGGTGCTACTAACCTTTGCTTGCTTTCAGGGATTTGAACTGTACCAAATAGATTTCAAAAGTGCCTTTCTGAATGGGATAATAAAAGAGGATATGTTTGTTGAATCACCCCCAGGCTTTGAAAATTCATAATTCCCTAATCATGTGTTCAAATTAAAAAAAAATATTATATGGACTAAAATAAGTTCCCAAAGCATTGTATGAAAAGGTAAGTTCATTCCTACCAGAGATAACCTTTGTTAAGGGGTGTATATACACCATCTTATTTCTAAAAAGGGTAGAATATGAACAACTCATTATCTAAATTTATGTTGATGATATTCTATTTGGATCTTCTGATAAAAATTTATGTGATGAATTTTTAAAAATAATGAGTAAGGAGCTTGAAATGGTATGATGGGAGAAATGACTTACTTTCTTTGATTTAGTATAAGGTAGAAGGATGATGGAATTTTTCTTAGTCAAACAAAATATATTAAGGACATCCTTAAGAAATTTGAAATCAATAAAGCCAAACTAATAAACACTACCATGAGTTCCACTATTTAGTTAAATAAGGATTCAAATTGATAATCTATTAATTAAAAGAAATATAGAGGAATAATCATATCACTTCTTTACTTGACTACTAGCATCCCTAATAGTATGTTTAGTATTAGTCTCTATACTAGATTTCAAGCTGATCCAAAAGCGTCCCACTTGACTGCTATAAAGAAATCCTTAGATATCTCTTAGGAACCCAAAATATAGGCATAACACTTCCTTTGAAATTATAGGATATTTTGATTTAGATTTTGCAGGATGTAGAGTTGACAGGAAAAGCACTTCTAGAACATGTCAATTCATAGGATAGGCCTTAGTCTCCTAGTCCAATAGAAAATAGAACTCAGTTACCCTATCCACTACTGAAGTTGAATATATAGCCTTAGGATATTATATGGTCCAAGTTCTTTGGTTAAAGAAATATATACTAGATTTAGGATTTTCAGTAGGCACCATTCAAATCTTATCTAATAATACTAGTGTCATCTACATTTCAAAGAAGCTAATCCAACAATCCAGGACAAAACACGTAGACATAAGGCACTATTTCATTAGGGACCATGTTACCAATGGAGACATAGAGTTATATGCATCATGTATCCACTGAAAATTAACTTGCTGATATATTTACAAAACCACTGGCCTTTGAAATCTTCAGCACCTTAAGAATAAAAATAGGTATGATAGACATTCATGCTTGAAATTGATGCTTTCTATTTCTATTTTTTACATTTTTATTTTATTTTAATTATTTTTTTGTTTCTATTTATGTGTTCTTATTTTATGCTTTTGATTTTTTGTTAATTTCCTTCAGTATTTTGAGAATCAGATCACTGCTTACTTCTGATATTGATTTTTTTTTAATGACCTTTTGTCTTATTTTTATTTATAAACATGTTAAACAATGATTGACACCTCTAAAATAGTTAAAGGAAGAAACATTGATTATTGTTTCTCTTCCTCTATCTCTTTTGGTGGTGTATTTTCTTTTTGAACTAAAATCTATTTCAAATTAAAAATTAGAATTTCAAATAGAGATATATTTTATCTTTATATATATATATATATATATATGAACATAACATAAAATGATTTCATACTAACATAACATTAAACATATCATAAATTTCACCACGATTAATCACCTATAAGTATCAATTTTTCATTTTACAATCTACAAACTAAACTTAAAACAAAATTCTCCTTCTCTTTCTAAACTACTCTAGTACTCTCTTTCTCTCACTCACTCTCTCTCATTTTCATAATTACAAACATATGAATTTAATTTGCTTAATCATTTATCAAAATTCCCCTTACCCAACATTAACCTTAATTCCTAATCATTAATATAAAGAAACCATTAACATAAATAAACATTAAATCTTAATTCCTTTTTATCAAATGACATGAATATCATTATCATAAATCAATGTTATTAACATAAATGAATGTCATTAACATAAATCTTTAATCTATTATTAACCTAAACTTTAATTAACATTAAGGTAATTATTTTCAGATTTATTAATATTAAAAATTAGGGAAATATCATTTTGTGAGAAAAACTCAATTTATATCCTTAGAATCCCTCTTAGGACTCTTAGGAACTAAATTTGTAAAAGCATTTTAAAAAATTTCAACTTTAGGGAAAAACCCTAATTTTCTAACTCCACTTTTTTTTTTTTTAAGAAAAACATCATTCTCTTGCACAAAATCATCTCTTAAACATATCCTAACATTTTCTTAAAGAAAAACAAAGTTTCCCCTCAAACCCAAGATTTTCATTTTAAGAAAACTTTGAGAGGAAAGGAGGAATACATAAATAAAACATACCTTAATCTTCCTCTTATTCTCCTCTACAATTTACCTAGCTTTCTTCGCCGGAAAACTCGGCGGAGAAGTCGCCGGAGCCGCCGCCCGTCGCCTTGCGTGCGTCCGCCCTCTCCCTTCCCGCTCCTTCTCTCAATTTCGACCACACGGATCGAATGAGGGACCGATTAGAATTAGGTCCCTTAAAGCTTTGGTGGTTTAGGGATTTTGCAATTGACCATTTTACCCTCACTTAAACATTCCAAGCAATAATAACCTCTAAGGGAATTATTGGTATTATGAAACTTATATGAATTTTAATTTCTAATTTAAACGAAATTATCTATAAGTTTTATATATCAAATTGTACAAAATTTTGCTTAGAATTTTTCAAAATTATTTTCATCGAAATCTGACAAACTTGAATTTTTCACTTAAAACTCGTCGCGGCTCTTTGAAAAGCATGCGAGGTCTAAAACGGCATTTTTTGGGTTTTACAAGAGTTGATGAGAATGATTTCTAATATTTCTAAATTTTAGTTGGTCAATTCATTCCTTGATGATTTCTTCTAATAATAAGATAAATTTATTATTTAATAGAGCAAAATGATTAAAAAATCTATTTTAACTTTGTCTTTTGTTTATTTTTCTATTTTGGTTTTTCCTTCCTACTATTTTTCCTCTTTTTGTGATGTCAAAAGGGGGAGAATTGTATTGTTATTACTGTGTTATTATATATTGTTATATTTTTTTTACATATGGTTATCATCTAAGGGGAGTTTAGAGGAAATAAACTTTTTGAAAATTCTAGACAATATTGTTTGTCATCATAAAAAAAGGGGAGATTATTGTAAATCTAATCCAAGCACTATAATTTTGATGATAACAAATATTATTATGTCTATTACTGCTTTCTCCTGATTCTATGATATTTTGTTTTATTTTATGTGTACTAAAATTTTAAGAAATTAATCCACCATTCACTTGACATTTTGATCAGCTCAATATTAGGTAGACTAGGTTTATAGTCTATATTTTTTCAATTTATTATGTATTTTTCTCTTCTTTAGTTGCATCATATAATTGGGTGGATATCATTACTAAATAACCTTACACACACATGGGGAAGAGTGAGAAATATTTTTGAGAGAGTTTTTTTTAAGTAATTCATATTGTATTATTTTGGCTTCATATTATACGACTTTATTTCATACTATATGATTTTAATTTGTACTATAAGATATATTGCGCTCTATCAAAATCCAAGCTTCCATAGGTTAAGAAAGATACTAATTATGTGTTTATCATACTATACAATTTTTTTTGTATTGTACGCCCTAATTAAAATGTTTCTTAATTAAACCCTCAATATTAGACAATCAAATCAAGCATAATTATTATGATCGTTCATATTGTATGATACAGTTCATACAATATAATTTATAGTGTATAAAATTGGATATTCCAAAGATTTTACCAAATAAAATATATGATTTTTGCACTAATTGTATTGTACAATGTCGACAGTGTTGGACGATTGATAATGTATAAAGTTAGCCATCTCAAGAGTCATCCCAAATGAATAAAAAAAATTTATACAATTCATACCGTACGATATTTTGATCATGCTGTATGAAATGTTATAAAGGTTTAGTAGTTCATTTACATGAACTTGCTAGATGAGTCTAAATTATATTGATTGTACTGAATAATATGTGTATCATACAGTACGAATAAAAGATGGAACACTTAAAAATTAGGGTTTATTGAAGCCCATTACTTAAGGTTTTCTAATACTTCTATTAGGAAATCTTTTGGCTATTGAGAATTCCGGAGAAAGAGCCTTGAGGGAGAGAAGAAGGAGAGATTTGTGAGATAAAAGAGATATTTTTTTAGGGAGAAGTTGTGAGGGGATTCACAAGGTTTCTCAAAGCAAGAATCTTGGTTAGTATCTATAAGCATCTATTAAGATTCTCTGAGGCTCCGGAGATAAAGTTCTTCAACAAAGATCATGGTTTTCTAACCATCACCTGGAGGGTGAAAATTTAGTTGTGGTTCTCTGACTATCACTTGGAGGGAGAAAATATAGTTGTGGTCCTCTGACAATCACTTGAAGGGTGAAAAAAGAGTTGAGGTTCTCTACCTATAAAAGAGTCGCGATTCTCTATCTCTCCGGGGTGGTGAAATAGAATATATACATGTTTCTCCGCCTTACTGTAAAAGAAAATGGAGAGCCACTATTATTTAGTGCAATACTTAAAGAGGGAGTCTCCAAGGAGTGTACACAAGTCATGTTAACCAAGCCACTATAAATTCCGGTATATTCATTCTGATTATTTTTCGCACATTATTTTCTACAATTATATGTTTGGCTAAAAAATTTGATTTATTTTGTTGTTGTGTTTACTTATTTCCATATCCGCAGTGTCAATTATCGTGCGTCGGTTTGAAAGGTTTCTAAAAGAATTTCTTTTTCCATAATTTTTTTTTAATATCCAATTCACTCCCCCTCCCTCTTGGTTAGCCTTGGGCTAGTTCTTAAAGGTCTAACAACCTTCAAGAACTTTCAAAATATATTTTGGACAAATGCCTATAAATAAAAAAATATTTTCCTAATGAGACTCACATTTGCTAATATGGATCAGAGTATATGCATCCCATGACCACTATCAAGCCTATAGGGGTAAAAAGGAAGTTTATATCCTTCCTATAATTCTAATATCACCATAAAATCTAAAATATTAAACATCCTATGCCTTGGCATGACAATATTTTATTTTTACCTTCTTATTTGTTCTAATTTTCCTCAAACAAGATAATACATCATATTATATATTAACTACACATATGATTATTATATGTATCATATTAATTACAACTATATGAGCAGTAAGAATAGTAAATAATCAGCTTCATAAACACTAGCTGCTCTCTTAGGATTCACCATATTAGAAGGCTACTAAAAATTATTTGTAGTCATTTTCTTAATTAATTCATTGGCTTCCTCAAATGACTTTGATATTAAAGATCCTCCTATTGTTGTATCTATAATTGATCTAAGAGATCTTATAAATCCATTATAAAAAGTTTGAATAACCAATCAATTGTGTTAAGAATGATGAGGGTATTTTCTAAGCATTTCCTTAAACCTCTCCAAACATTCATAAATTAACTCTCCTTCAAACTGGGCAAAAGATGTTATATGATTTCTATGCTTGACAGTTTTTGAAGGTGAGAAATACTTGGTTAGAAATTTATGTGACAACTTATTCTAATTGGTTGTTAACCTAGGGGCAATAATATCAACCACATCTTAGCTATTCCTTAGAGAAAATGGAAACACATGATGCCTAATAGCATCATCACTGCTTCTTTTATATTTGAATGTTGCATAGATTTTTAGAAGCTAGCAAAGTGTAGGTTGAAATCATCAATTAGATTTTCCTACAGCTGGGAATTTCGAACCATCTAATTTATGGAGGATTTTAGTTCAAAGTTATTGGCCTAGATGATAGGTCAATTGCTACTATGGTGGATTTCATCAACAACAGGATTAACATACTCCTTAAGAGGCCTATGATGGTCTTGATCTTGTACTAGTTCAAACATATCTAAAGCAAAAATCTTTTTAATTTTTCTAATTTTTTGTAAGATTCCTTTAAATCTAAGAATCAAACAATAAAGTCACATTAATAAATCTACTAAGCATGTAACTAAAATGCAACAAAAAAGAAAGAAAGAACAAAAACTAAACAAGAAACAAACTATCTTCTTTTATCTTTTTTAAATTTTAATAAAAAATAATAAAAATGACGATACAAGATATAAGCAGATCAAATTATTCAATTATTTTAATAATATAGTTTAAAATTATAATATGCATGTTACTTCCCCAACAATTGTGCCAAGAACTTAATGTGTGTTGGTTTTGTGGGCACGTGAATAACTGATTGTGTGTATGAAATAAAATATATCTTTGGATCAATTAATGTTCAGGTTTTCTTTGATGCTAAAATTACCCACTATATATGTAAGTATATGTGTCAATCAAGTAATAAAATGATTGAGTGAGTGTCAATCCCTTGAGTAAATATTTTACTAAATTATAATAAACTAGCATAATTTACTACAGATGCAGAATTTATCCTACTAAACATGAATGAGGTGTTTTGAGTTTATACTACTTATAGATAATACAAATAGATGAGATGATACCAATTTATAAAATATGTTTTGTACTAAAGCATGTAAATGATATTATTTTCCTAATGAGACTCATAACTATTTATGTGGATTAGAACATGCGTATCCCTAAATCTCTATTAAGCTTGTAGGGGTGAAAAGAAAGATTCAAGACATTCCTACAAGTTTATATCTCCAAAGAACCTTGAAGGTTAAACATCATATATTTAGGTACGTCAACATTCCATTCAAACATTCCTATTTGTTTCAATATTCCTCCATCGAGGTAATCCGCCATACTAAACATTAACTATATATATGGACATTGTGTGCATTAAATGAAAAATGGGAGGTATTGAAAAAAATATAATTTCATTCAAATCAAGAGAGTTTACATTAGTAGTTGCATTATGTTTACATCATTAGCCAAAAATTCAGAAATTAGCCATACATAGGAAAATTTGAAAGAAAACTCATTTTCACTTCACTAATAGAAGAAAAGATACAAGAGAATAATAAGGAAAAACTTCACCAAGATAGTACAATTGACTTCTCCATACTCCTTTCTCCTCTAATGGTAAGATTGCTTAAACAAGATAAGCAAAATTTCTAATGAAAGCATCTTGCACTTCCTAGCCTCCTTTAGACTTTACTCTAAGGGGCACTAAAGAACTACACTAAATATTAGAAAAATTTATTGAAACTAGTTGAACTCCTAAATAAATAACTAAAAAACTATTTATAGTAAGTATAGGAATGACCTTAGGTGTTGAAGTGCTCAAAATGGTGGTGCTATAATGTTATTAAATGAACAAGCACCTCAACACAATTATGCTTGCTCCACTTTGGTGTTGCTCTAACTCAATGCATCTATTGGCTGAACTGATGTGTTTTTTGGCTTAATCAATAGGGCTTAGTAATTCATAAACTACTCCACCATGGAATTGGATAAGTTGAGCATTGGGCCAATTAAATGTGCAATCCAATACTGTGGCATTGTGATGATTGATGCACCAGCATTTAAATTTTGGAGAACTAGGTGCTGTAATATGGATTTATGATGTTGTGATGCTATGTAACACTACAAACTTGAAATTGGATCGACATGGGCGCTTATTCTCCTTCAATTTTAGAGCAATCGACACTATAATATATGAATTAGGCATCGTGGAATTGTAGATAATTATGTTGCGTCACAAAAACTGGGTTCTGTGGTGCTCATTCATCACTTGTAGATTTTTACCTTTTTCTAGGTATTTCATGCACAAACATAATTCATTTTCACTAATTTGAAGGTAAAAAATAATATATAATTTACAATTAACACCATGGCAAAAAGCCTGGACATGTAAGAGAGGGTTGTTCTAATCTTAAGTCTTCAAAGAAGAAAGAGATTAATATGGAAAAAAAATAGCAAGAAAAAAAAGAAACACTTCAAGAAGAAGAATAAGAAGAGGAACACATTATGGGCTAACGTAGATTCAAGTTCATCAGATGGGTGGTCAATATTTATCTTATGGCAATAGGAGAATTTGATTTAAATTCTCAAGTGGTATGTAATGATATATCTTATGAAGAATTAGATGATGCATTTAATTAAATAGTTGATGAATATAAGAAATCAAAGAGAAAATATAAAGGTTTAAGAAAAGAGCATAAAATTTTAGATATGTATCTTAATAATTTTAAAAATAAATGTGATGATTTGAAAAGTAAAATGAACTATTTACAAGATCATTAATTGCTTGTTTATAAACTTAAAATGAGAACGTTCTTTTAATAGTAAGAGTAGAATCAAGTTTTGGATCACATGTTCATTATAGTGTTTCATCAAGTATAACACCTAATAAATATTATACTTAAATGTCATTTAGATGTTATGCTAGGCAATATCAAAGACTAATATTTGATGTGACTATTGTGATAAAAAAGGACATATCTCATTTAATTTCTATGTTAATTGATCACAAACTGCTAGACAATCATCTTATGTATAGGTACCAAAAATTAAAAGCACAATTCATAACCCACATACTAGATATCATATTTCTCATATAGAATGTTGACACAAAAACATTTAGGTTTAAAATTTTAATATTTAATTTTCTTTTGTAGGAATTCCTTCAAACAAAAATCCATAAAGGATTATTAAATTTGGACAGTGATTATTCAAGTTATATGATGGGTGATAAAGTAAAATTTACACATTAAAACAAAGTGATGGCAGATACATGACATATGGACATAATACAAAGGAAAATATATATAGACATTCAAATCTACCAAAACTGGGATTGATTATTTCTAGAAAATGTAGTAAGGATTTGGGATATTTAATTGGTCCAAATATGCTCTAGAAGAGACAGGTCAACACTATCCAAAAAGATAAATGTTAAGGATTTAATTGTTGTTTTCTATAATATTGCTTGAATTTAGTGATTCTGATTAAAAATGATCAAGAAAACTTCCTATATGTGATTTAAAAGTTCTAAGACTTTTTTATATATATATTTTATATTTTTTCTATATTTTATATGTGGCTTAAAATAACTATAGCACTGGAATAACAAATATGGTTGATTTATTCTATAGAAATTTGACTAGAATAGATGCAAAGTAATTTAGGGTTATTAAAGCATGGGATGTGGTCTTATGATCTATAGATTTTGGTAGAATATAATTCAATTTTGATTGGTCAAATAATAAGAAGAATATAATTAGTCCAATGAAAATAAATTTCTTGGTAATCTCTAATAAGTAGGATTAGACTTGGAATTAGAGGGAAAGAATTAGATTTTGTTCTTTCTTATGAATTACAAATACTAGAACACAATGGTATAAACTTACAATAAAAAAAATTTCATAAAATTAAAACCTACCCACCGAAGTAGGGATTTAGGAAGACCACCCAACCTATTTAAAAAGGGCCAGCCACCAAGCTTTCCACCCCTTTGAAATTATCTCCAAAAAAAAGTAAGTACAATAAAAACTACTTCATTTATGTCCAAAGGAGTTTTTATATAACTGAATTCTAATAAAGACACACACCTCTTCATTCAAATTCAAAATAAGTGGGAAAAGGATGAGAAAGGAGTGATTGGCCCCCCTTGCTCCACGCTTGTGTCCCAATCGAAAACTGACTAAACCACCTCCATACACACACACACACACACACTAGCATGACCGACCCTTACTACCTTGAATTTAAGTTAGACATAATACAATGATTACTAACAAAGCAAAACATAGTAATATGAAGTCCACATAACACTTACAATGCTAAATACATAAAATTAAAAATCACATAAGTTCAAACTCTTAAAATATAAAAATATGTATATTTTCATTATTAGTCCTCATGAATCCTTCATGGCTTGAACTCATATGCTTCTTTCCCTTACCCTAGTGATTGAATCTTATCCATGTGCTACATTAGTATACTTAATATCCATTTTAATTAAAATTCTTATAAATTTTATTTAGAATACTTCAAATGTTTGTATGAATATTTAATATGTTTTAAAATAGATCTAAATATATCCATTTTTATTTTGATACATATTGTTTAGTAATCACTAAATTATTAATTTGATTTTATTCTATTGAATTCACTAGATTTTATAGATACACACTGATAAGTTACATGACAAACATGTGATTCAACTTTGAATTTATAATGATTTTCAAACATTAGCTAATTTTATATTACAAGTTGACTGGCAATTTTTTTATATCCTTTTGGATATTTTTGAAGTCTTTTTTAATTACTCATATGAATAAACATTTTCTAGTTATTTGAATCAAATATTTCTATGCATTTTTATAGGATAAAAATCTTAGTTTAAAAGCTTCAAGGGACTCAATCGAGCAAGTTAGTGAGAGAAAGTCTAGGATTTTGAAAGGAAATTATGTTGGTTTTTTTTTAATTATGCATGTCCTCCTTTTTTGTGGCTATTTTGAAAAGCGTTCTTCAGCCATCTCTCTGGCAGCAACTAGCAGCGCCGATGGAAGGGAAGCGTCTAACAACAACTGAAGCTTGGGCAAACTACCAAAATGGGCATAATGTTCATGTGTGATCTTCTTCTAAAGTCTTCAATGGAGATTTAAGAGCTTTATCTCTTCTCAATGGTCCAAATAAAGGTTTTAAGGAAAAACCTTTGGTAATAAAAGAAGGTGGTTTGTTGAATAACAAGGTTGCTCCAGTAGTTTCTAATAAAGGAAAAGATGTTATCAGGGAAAATAAGTTCACTAGTCCAAAGGCTTTTAAAATCAATTCTGGAGTTAAAAGTGTAATTAAAAATTTGAATATGGAAGCCTCATCCTCAGATGGATTGAAACTTTATTTGAATAACTGTTTCAATTATGCTTCTCTGCCTTCTTCTCCGATTCCGGTGGACAGAATTGTTTCGTTTCTGATGGAAGGAACTAATCTTAAGGTGAATAAGTTTAATGAGGTATTGCTGCAACTAAAGGATTGTGAAGGCACTGTTGTTCAATCAGATCAAAATACTTCTAATATTAAGAATGATTTTCATTTTGTGGCTAATGGTAATCGTGTTGAGGTTCAATCAGCTTGGACTAAAAAGCCAAACATGAGAGCCAATAACCTGGAGCTGGGATCTTATTTATTAGAGAATGGGAAAATCATTTTGCTTCATGCAGAAATAGAATCTGAGAATACAAAAAAAAAAAAAAAATTGGAGAAGGCTCTTGTTGTTAGGGTGTTTGGAGACAACATCCCATTTCAGTCAGTGTGTTTGGAATTAAGAAGACAATAGAGTCAGTTTGGGAATTTCCAAATAACTGGATTGGGCCTTGGATCGGTGTTGTGTTCATTTGAGGATTCAAATGTTTTGGAGTCCATTTTGACAGGTGGACCTTGGTATGTCAAAGGACATGTAGTAGGTTTGGACAAATGGTCGGCATCATTCAACCCCACTTCTCTTCGAGGAATTTCAGCTCCTTTGTAGATTAGATTGCCAAACATACCTTTACAATGTTGGGATGAGATTAACATATGCAGGATAGCTTCTCAAGTTGTCAAACCATACATCCTAGATGGGAACATGTTTCAATGGAGTAGAAGAGAATTCACACGAGTGTGTGTTTGAATTCCTTTGGATATGAAACTACCTTTTGGTATTTGGGTTGAAGGATTGGCAGGAAGGTTCTTTCAAATAATTGAATATGAAGGTATTTCTAAATTATGCTTTGAATGTGGTAAAATTGGCCATATCAAAGCTAATTGCAAAGAAGCAAAAGTGGAGAAGGTTAATGTTCAAGAGAATTCTGAAGTTGCCAAAAATTTTGAATCACTAGTAAATCTCGTTGTTGTTGTTAGTATAAATCACGTTGATGGTGAATCTTCTTATGGACCTTGGATTAAAGTTAAATATGGCAAGACGAAATAGCAGAGCTTTGTGGAAAAAGAGAAATTTAATTAATGGGTCTTCAGTGGCTGTTAAAAAGGTATATGTTCCCAAGCAAAATAATAATTCTCTAGAGAAAGGTAATATCAAACCTGCTGGAGGACTGAAGGCTAACCCGATGGAGCTGGGCTCTAATTTGGAAGATTGAGAAGAGCTGAAGGAAGTCAGGGCTGCTGTTGTAAATTCATATGAGATCTTAAAAGTGGAAGCTCAGAGATTCAAGGTAACTGATTCTGAACCAGCTCTTATTTTGCTTAATAAATTCGATGTTCTATCTGATTTGGATGGGACAATTACAACTGAGAATGTGGAGATGCATGCAAATGATTGTGTTGAATAAGGAGAGTTTGTTGTTGGTGATAATGAAAATTTAGATGATGTTGGTTTAAAAAGTGGTGTGGAGCTTAAGTTGGGGTTGGAAACATTCAAGGTGAGCTCTTCTCTGGATAACATTATGGATGATAACTCTTCTTTAGGAAAGAAAGTCAAACTTCTTAAAGAGCTAAAATATCTTGGCTTGGGTAATATCATTGATCATAATAGAAAGATGGATGGTGGTAAATATAAGAGGAGTGGGGGTCCTTCCCTCTTTTTTAATCAATGACTTCTTTTGCATTTTGGAATTGTTGAGAGGCCAAGAAAAGGGATGTCACTCTATATCTCAAGGAGTTTATAAAAGACAATGATTTGTTTTTTGTTGGTCTTGTTGAAACAGAAATAAATTCTATGGAAAATCTTTAGATTCTCATTTTTTTGGAAAATAATTGGGATTCTTTTATGGTTCCTTCTGATGGTCTTTCTAGAGGTATAATGGTTTTATGGAGAAAGAATTTGGCTTCTTTCTCAGTGATTGAAGTTTCTTCTCTGGTAGTTATTGGGAACTTGGATGTTTCGAATAAAGGTTGCTGATGGTATCTACTGTATATGGGAGTAGAAATTCTCTTAATAAGAAATCTTTGTGGGATTTCTTGGAGAGACGTTTCTCCAATTCTAGGCCTTTAGTGATTGGTGGAGACTTTAAAGTGTATTCTCTCAAGAGGAGAAAAAAGGAGGGAAGAAATTTGTTCTATCTCAAGGTGCTAAATATATGAAGACATTCATGAATAATAATGATTTTCTTGAGGTTGGATTTGTTGGACCCAAATTCACTTAGTGCAATAACAAATCTGGAGGGGCTCACATTTTGGAAAGATTGGATAGATATCTCATAAATTATATTGATATGAATTATATTCATCTATCTATTGTGAAACATTTGTCTCAAATAGCCTCGGCTCATTATCCCATTATTTTGGAAGTTTTCAAACCGACGGTGTTCCATAATAGAGGTATTCATTTTGAAGATGTTTGGGCATCTTATCATGGGGCTATTGCTATTGCGGAGAAATCTTGGAAGAAGTCCAATGGTAATGATCCAGCTACCTCATTAAATTTAAAGTTTAAAAGAACTTTAAGTGCTTTGTTTTTTTGGAGTAAAGCAAAGTTTAATAGTCTTAATTTGTTGAGGAATTCTTTGAAGAAGGAAATTTTTTAGCTTCAATTGGAGGAGGCAGGAGGTTTGATTTCTGTAGAGAAGTTGCCATTACTTACATCCAAAATTAATGAGCTTAACATTACTCTTGCTCGACTCAACATTTGGTGGAAACAAAGAGCAAGAGCTAAATGAATAGAGGAGGGGACTCTAATTCCTCTTTTTTCATGCATTTGTGTATGCAAGAAGAAACTCAAATTGGATAAATCACATCAAGGATGGTAGGCATGGTGATGGTTGATCTAGCTGAGGTGCATAAAATTTTTACATATTTTTTTAAAATCAAATGGCGGCATAGGAATTGTGTGCTTCATGGCTAGCCGACACCTTCTTCTGTCATTGACAGAGGTGATCTTTGAAGGTTGGATGCTAAATTCACTAGAGAGGAACTTCAAACTATTGTGGAAAATGCGGGGAAGAATATATCACTTGGTTTGGATGGGATAACTTTTTCATTTATCAAAGGATTTTGGAAAATAATTCAACATGATGTTTGGCGTGCCATTAATCAATTTTTTACAATAGGATCTATGCATCATTTATGGAAGGAAATTTTGATTGTTTTAATTCCAAAGATTCAAAATGCTATAGTTCCCTCTAACTTTCGACCTATTAGTCTTTGCATGACTATTTATAAATTAGTTGCAAAAATGCTGTTGAACAGAATGGAGATGATGATTCACAAGGTTGTCTCGGTTAATCAAACTGCTTTCATAAGAGGTCATTCTTTGTTGGAGTATGTGTTGTTGGCTCAAGAAGTTTTCAATAAATTTTGATATTCGAAAGAAAAGAAAGGACTTTTGGCTATTAAAATTGACATGGAGAAAGTATACGATAGTATGGGATGGCATGCTCTAAGGCAAGTTCTTTATCACTTTAACATTCCTAGCAAATTTTCAAAGTTATTATTACAACGTGTCATGGACCCAAAATTTTGCATTTTGATCAATGGGAAAAAATCTGATTGGATTGAAGCCAAGAGTGGATTTAGACAAGGATGTCCACTATCCCCTTATCTTTTTATTTTGTGTTCTCAAATTTTATCTGATGCTTTTCACCTTAGCAGAGGTAGTATGGGGATTCAAATTGCTCCTAATGTTCCTAGAATATCTCATTTACTTTATGCTGATGATATTATAATATTCTAGGAAGCAAACATTATGAAAGCAAAAAAGGTGAAGAATATTTTAACTAAATATTGTAAGTGGTTGGGTCAGAAAGTGAAGCATTATAAATCTATGATTTTATTTGGAAAGTTTGTCAACTGGAGAAGGAAGTTGCAAAGGTACTACAGTTCAATGTTGTTAATGAATTGTGTTATCTTGGTATAAAGATAACATTAAGGAGGATGGTGGCTTTGGATTTCCTAAAGCTTATGGAGGTAGATTTTAACAAATTGAATACTTGGGGGAAGAGCTTTATTTCTTTGGAAGGGAAAATGGTGTTGGTAAAATCAGCCTTCCTATCCTTACTTATGTTTTTGTCTTTTATTTCTTTGGTTACGTTGGGGACTCTAAAAGAATTTGACAAAATGTGTAGAGGTTTTTTGTGGAATAAAAATAATGGGAATGTTGGATTGCACTATGCTTCTTGGGATTTGTTATGCAAACCAAAAGAAAAAGGTGGTCATGGACTCTTCTCGACTACTTCTAAGATGGGACCTCTTCGTGCTAAATTTGCTTGGGATTTCTTCATGAAGCCTAACTATTTGCTCAACCATATTCTTAGAGCCAAATATGGCACTGATTTATGGAATAATCCAGTTAAAAAAGGGCGTTCTCCTACTTGGAAAATTATTTGTAATGGTGTTACTTATCTTAGAAATATTGTTAGATGGAGAATCTCTAATGGTAAATCTATTAATTGGTTGCATGAATCATGGATTTTGGATAAAAGCATTTCTAAACGGTAACCCTTTGTAAATGATTTGGAGATCATAAATTAAAATCTAAGCTACTTTATCTTGGAGGGTTCTTGGAATGTGAATAATCTTCAATTGTTCTTTGTCAAGCATCTTGTGGAGCTGGTTTTACAAATTCCTATTTATTCTGATCAAGGATCAGATCAAATTGAACTGAAACTAAAAGCTACAGAAAAATCCATTGATGCTTTGTCCCTAGAAGCTGTGATAGAGCATAGTTTAGATTGCGGTCACTGGAAATGGATGAAAAAAATTAAATTGAGACCACGTGTAGAATTGTTTTGGTGGAGATTATACAATGAAGAAATTCCTTCAAATTCATTCCTGCTGTACAGAAGATTGATCAATTTTTTCGAATGCCCGAGAGGCTGTGCTAAGGCAGAAGACACCAGTCATATTGTTGGGAGATGTGGTAAATTGCGAAATGTCATTAAGTTGTTAAACAAATGGGGATTTTAGATTACACTATTTGAAGAATTTGCTGATTGCTTAACCAAATTAGAGAGATTGTCAGGTACCAATTCTCTCATTGCTAATATCTATTGTACAACTATTTTTCTTGTTTGGAAGAGTAGAAATAAGCTGGTTCATGGTGGCAAGGAAGACACTGATGTATCAATTGCGGCTAGCACAGTTTTAATGACTACTGTTAGCCTGGTTATTAACATTTATTCGGACAGCTAGGATGTCAACCAGCGTAAGCTTTTTTCTTCTTGGCATCTTCCTCCACTCGGATGGATAAAGATTAATGTTGATGCTTCCTTAAGGAGTAACAATATGGCAGGTATCAGCGGTGTGGTCAGGAATGATAGAGGAAGGTTCTTACTTGCTTTTAGTGTCCAGTACTTGCATTGGGATATTGCTCAATTGGAAATGTTGGCAGTTTGCACTTTAAGAAATGTAATTCAGGATTGGATGTCAGAAGCTCAGGGTGTGATTATAGAAGGAGATAATTTCAACATCATCAAGATTCTTCAACTATCTCTGATGAAATTGAAGAATAAAGAAAGAATTGAAGAGAATTTGGCATTCATCCAAGATTTTAATCAAATTTCTTTTAATTTCTCTACTATATGTTGTAATAATTAGCATATTGTTGTGCTAATTTTGCTTTGGGTAAGTGCTTTATTTGGAATGATTTGAATGATGTAGATATTCCTCCTTTCTTGTTCATTTTGAAGGAGGAATGTGAATCTTTAGGTTTGCTTTGAGTAGTTTGTAATAAGTTTTTCATTTTAATGCAAAAATATTACATTTCCTGTCACAAAAAATGGACTCAATCGAGCAACTTCTCTTGAAGTTCTTGAGTTTATTTTTATTTCTCTTAATCTCTTATTTTTAACATTTTATTTTTCACATATTGTACTTTTCTTGAAAATATTTATTTTTAGGTAAAATACTATATATCTTATATTAAAATTTCTGTGTTAAATTCCATAATCTAAAAAATTAATAAGAAAATTTTATCGTCTTTGACATATATTTATTTTTTTATATTTAATGTATACTCTCTTTTTTTTTTTGAAAGAAATGCCAAATGCATTAATGAAAAAAAGAAGTTATTACAAACTACTAGGTGATAGAGAATCTATCACATTCCTCCTTTAATAAAGAACTAAATAAAGGAGGAATATTATTACTACTAAGATCTTCCCAAAGAAAATCACCATATAATGCAAAGTTAGCACAAAAATGGGCTAACTTATTACAATTTCTATTGACAAAATGAAATAGAATGTTACCAAAACTATACAAGAAAGAGAGATCTTCAATTCCTTCATTATGTACAGATCGGCTTCCTTTATCCATAGTTTTTTGCAAATGTTTGATAATATTGATGTTGTTTCCTTCAATAATAATCCCCTTTGCATCCAACATCCAATCAAGTAAGATCCTCCTTAGTGACCGAAAAGCAATCAGCTCCAGTAGACCACTATCCCAATGAATGCATTTGAAACCAAAGGCAAGTAATAATCTACCTTTTGAGTCTCTAAATACTCCACCAACCCCACCATTATTAGATATTGTTAAAGCCGCATCAAGATTAACCTTAATCCATTCCGGGGGAGGAGGATGCCAATGAGAAAACAGCCTATCCGGCTGATTAGCATCCCAGTGATCCATGAACAGATTAGAATTTGAAATTGATGCAAAACTAATAGCATTAAAGGCTATATAGATTAAACTCAGCTCTTGCTTTCCATGTTTAATCAAGTTTATGTTTTTCCATGAGAAATAAACTAAGGAACAATAAATTTTTGCAATGAATTTATTGCTTACAGTTAGACGTCCCAATTGATTCTTACAGTCAGAGTAGGAGGAGAAAACAGGATCTGAAATCCCCACTCCTTTAGAACTTCAATGGCTTGATGCAATTTAAAACAATGAACCATAACATGCTCAGAATTTTCCAGTTCATTACAATATCTAGGACATAAACAATGGTCCAGCAACCTTCTGTACATCAAGAAACCATTTGTAGGAATTGCATCATTGAATAGCCTCCACCAAAAACATTCAACTCTAGGATTCAGTTGATGTTTTTTAAACCAATTCCCAGAGTCCACTGATATCACTTCCATATCATTTGAACTAGAAGCTAGCGCAACTAAGCTCTTGCACAAGAGTTTATTCTTCAATTCCAGACTATCCTCATTTTGATTAGAAAAAATTTCAATCTGCAGGATTAGATTCACTAGTTCCTCTCCAAAGAAATTATTTATAAGATCCTTCTTCCAAATACCATTTACAATAAATTTATCAAGAGATGAAAATTCAAAATTTCCTACAGCAATAAACGTATGCCATTTCTCTAGACGTCTATCTAGAATCCAAACATCTTTGAAAATGTCTATGGATGTACCTGATGCAATATTCCATCTCGTGATCGAAAGGAGTGAATGAGCTCCATCGGCAATGATCTTCCACGTAATAGATTTATTACCTTTGCTAGGATTCTCCCAAAATTTATTTCCATATTTTGCTAACAAAGCTTTATTAAGAAGAGAGTCATCTTGCTTTAATAAATTCAAGACAAATTTCACTCTAAGAGGTCCTGCCATTGATACCACCAAGTGTATGCCTTGTCCTCCTTCCATCCAGTTCTTGCACAAATTTTCCCAAGACATATAGTGTAAACCACGGTTTCCTCCATGTCTTTCCCAAATAAAATTCCTAGCAGATTTATCCAATGCTTAAAGAGTATTAGCTGGAACCAATGAATGTGTTGTCACAAAAACCGGTAATGAAGACATAACCGATTTAACTAAAAAAATTCTCCCAGCTAACGAAATCATTTTGTTGCCCCAAACATTAAGTTTCAAAGCTGCCTTCTCAAGGATGTAATTGAAATCCGAAGCTACCATTCTTCTCAGAGTCATCTTAATGCCAAGATACATCAATTCATTTACAGCTTTGAAGCCTTATAACTTAGAAATAGTTTTATTCCTCTTCCTTTTAACAGATTTTCCAAACATTATACTAGGTTTATGTTCATTAATTGATAGTCTAGTTCGGGAGCAAAATTCATAGACAATTCTTTTGAATTTCCTCTTACATTTCATTTTAGCTTGGGAAAATAAGAGAATATCGTCTGCATACAAAAGATGAGAAATTCTAGGAGCATTTGCAGCTATCTTATTCCCCAAATTCCTCCCTCTATGCAAGAAATAATTTGTCAAGATTTGAGAACAAAGAATAAACAAATAGGGAGAAAGTGGACAACCTTGTCTGAATCCACTATTTGCTCTTATCCCCTTCGAAATTCTCCCATTAATCATGATAAAAAATTCTTGATACTCCACACATTTCATAATTAGATTAGAAAATCTAATAGGAAATCCCATACATTTCAATATCAATCTCAAGGTTTCCCAAACCATACTATCATAGGCTTGTTCCATATCAAGTTTGATAGCCACCCAACCTTTCTTGGATTTAGAAAATCTGAGCTTCTTAAACAACTCATGAGCTTAAAGTATATGATTCGAAAGGGATCTACCTCTTAAAAAAGCTGCTTGCTCCTCAGAAATAAGGCCACCTACCACCTTCAACATCCTCTTCAATAGCATTTTGGCAATGATTTTATAAAGAGTACCACACATACTAATAGAAAGGAATCCAGATGGAGTAATCGGATTGAGTATTTTGGGAATGAGAACCACTAGTGACTCTTTCCACTTAGAGCAAAGCTTTCCTGTCACAAAGAAATCTTGCACAGCAAGCCAGACATCATTTCCGGTAATGAACCAATAACTTTTGAAGAACGAGTATGTGATACCATCAAGGCCAGGAGAGATATTTTTTCCACTCTCTTTAATAACTGCTTCCAATTCAGCAAATGAGAATTCCTCTTCTAATAATTTAATATCCCTATCAGAGATAGTCTTCAAAACCGGAGGCCAACCATTCAAGTTATAGCCTCTATTCTTCCATTTATTACTAAAGAAATTCATAATGATCTCTTCAATTTTGTCCATATTTTCTATCAATCTTCCATCTTTATTTTTCAATTGAAAAATAGAGTTTCCCATTTTTCTTCCGTTGGCAAAAGAGTAGAAAAAATCAGTATTTCTATCATTCTCCTGAATCCACTTCAATTTAGATCCTTGCCTCCACCATGTGCTAAGACGAGCCAAATTCACTTGTAATCATGAATTTTGTTCTTTAACAGCAACAGTTTTTCACCTGAAAGACCATTCCCCAAGGCTTCTTCCAGCTGCATATTCTCGATCTCACTTTTTAAAATCTCCTTGTATTGCTGAAAATTCTTCAGTTTTGCTTTGCTCAAATAATGAAAAGCTCTCAAAGTTCTCTTACATTTAACATTAATGACATCCTTAGCATTCCCTTGACAGGTTTACTCCAAGCCTTTAAAATAATAGCTTTTAACGCCGGGAAAGAGGCCCAACATCTTCAAACTTAAGTAATCTATTTTGTTGCAGTTTATCATTGAAAATTTTGAGAATTAAGGGACAGTGATTGGATGCAATTCTGGCCAAGTGTCTTACCACATCATTTTGAACTACAATTAATGCTTTGGTGTTTAAAAGGCACCTATCTAGCCTTTCAAGGATGCGAGCATTCCCACTTTTGTTATTGCACCAAGTGAACTTCGGCCCCACTGTTCCAACATCATGAATGTCGTTTCTAGACATAAATGTAGACATTTCTTGCGAGCCTTGAGAAAAGGAGAATTTCCTACCACCCTTCTTCTCTTCATGAGAAAGAACACAATTGAAATCCCCTCCCACCACCATAGGAATCTCTCTATCACAATTCATCTCTAAGGTTTCCCACAAACTCCTTCTTACAAGTGGATCCTTATTGCCATAAATTGTAGCCACAATCCACCTGCCTTTATTATGAATACTCAACTCCCCAATAGCACATTGAGGTGAAGCATCAAGCAAAGAAAACTTTGCCATCTTGGCTTTCCATAAAACAATAATACCTCCAGAAGAACCTTCTAAGGGATACATAAAAAAATCCCATTCATCACCCAAAAACTTATTAACTTCATATCACTCAAAGGAAGAGATCTTAGTTTCAACCACCCCAACAAAAAAAACATCCCATTCTTTCACAAACTCCTTAAGATAAAGGGAGTCTTCCCTCTTATTAGCCCCCCTACAATTTCAGAATGCTAAAGAAGTCATTTGGATAAAGGAGGGGAAGGTCCCCCACTTTTACCTCTATAGTTCTTGGATCTGGAAGAATTGCTCAAAGGCCCCAAGTGCTTTAGTTCTTTAAGAAGCTTTGGTTTTTGAGATACAGCCAAGCTACCCTCTCCTTTTTGAATGTCATCACAATTACATTCCTTAATCACCAGATCCACCTTCTCTTCCTTGCTGACCACATCAGTATTATAGATTTCTCCTTCTTCCAGTTCTCTAACTGGAGTAACATCCATTTTTGGAATAGCTTGTAGATTAGATGCATCTTTCCTAAAAGGAATGCCTTCACCATCTAAATTCTTCAGAACTTTAAACATATTTTCTTGAGCAAGAATTGCCTCAGGAGCAGAAATAGTGTTCATTACAGCTACTACACCTTCATTGGCAGAAATTGCGCCAACTTCTGATACCATATCCTTCCCATAACCATCCCCTAACCCTTCTTCAGAATGTTGTGCTCCAGAACCAGAAGCTGGTATATGATTTTCCAGAGACATGTTAATCTCTTTACTATCTACCACCTTCTTCTGATAAGTTGCCTTCAATCTTCCATTTCTCCTATAATTGACATGGACCCAAGGTCCATAATTTAACTCTTCCCTGCGAGCATTCACAATATATGCATTCTATTCTTTAGGAGGCGGAACAAAATAAACACTGGTTGCACTTCCTTTATCAGTACATACATTACAGAGATGACCAATTTTTTCACACTTGTAACAAAAGGTTGAGATTTTTTCATACTCAATCTTTTTAAAGAAATGACCTTCTAGCCCGTCCACCCAAACACCCATCGGCAATTGTTTATCAAGCTCCAAATGAACACAAACTGTTGTAAACTCCCTCCTTCCCCATTGGAACATGTCACCATCAATAAGCAAAGGAGTCCCTATTAATCATGTAATCCTTGCCACATTAATTTTATCCCAGCAAAATAGTAGAAGATTTGGCAATCTTACCCACACAAGAGATGTTAAACCTTTAAGGGAATTTGTAGAAAACTTAGGACTCCACTTATCAAGTCCAATAATATGACCATTTACAAACCATGGTCCTCCTGCAATGACTTTTCCCACAGATTCTTGTGAAAAAAAGGAGCACAGTATCCATCCTGAACCAAGGACTGTTACATGAAATATCCCGAATTGGGTCCATTGGCGTCTCAATTCAGCTGAAGTAATCTGGATTGAAATATTTCTCCCAAATACTTTAACCACAATTGAATTTTGAAGTTTCTACAAATTCTCCAACACCTTAGGCTGAAATAATTTGATAGCCTTGCCATCATCAGACAAGAAGGATTCTCCCATTGGCAAATTCACTGTGATATGAGAATGTTTAATCCAAGGATTATGAACATTCTTAATATGAAGAGAATTCCAACTCTTCCGACTCCACTTGAACATTTTCCCAAACATTTGAAGTGCTAACTCCCATCTTTTGAACTGAAGGGTCTCCCTTTGCTAAATTCCCATTATTTCCAAACCTGTTCACAAATATTTTCATACTAGAATATGATGATTCAAAATCATTTGAAATAGCATTCAAATTAGACGAAGGAGTAACTACATTTGAATCAAGAATAACTTATTTTCCCTTCTCAATATCTGGTGAAGAAATCTTCAAACGTTCAGAGTAGTTCTCTCTGATCACCAACGGACCGTTGAACGGTCTTGAATTGCTTTCCAACTCTGATATAGCCGAATTAAGATTCAACAGTGATTTCTCCAAATTAGGATTTGTTGATGTCCAACCACCTGAAGTGGTCACCATCAGGCCTGCCATCTCCACCGACGTTGCCGCCAACCGAAAAGAAATTCAAAATTTTGAATTTTCTCTCTCTAGAAAATGGGACTCTCTCTCTAGAAAATGGGACTCTCTCTTTCTGTTGGGGGTTTTATATTTAATGTATACTCAAAAGTAATGTATGTCAATATTTTAATTTAATATATCCATTTTAATTATATGATTTAAAATGTATTATTTCTAATCAACAATCAAAATATTTGAAAGTAAAATATTATTCATATAAATTAAAATATACTTTATAATTAAATAACTTTAAATTCCACTTAAATGTTGTGATATGAATATCAATATTTTATAAAATCACCTCAAATATTTCAATCCTTGTATTATAAGATAATTTGAGCTTATTTTTCCCCCCTAATCCAAGTCATTTGACTTACTGAAGTTTATATTATAATTGGATTGGGTTGTTCTTACTTGTATATGAGAGTACTTTGGTTGTAAGAAAATTTTTCTATTTAAAAAAATAAGTTTTGCAAGACAAGCCTAAGATATAGTGGATTCTAAACTAAGAGTTGACTAGCATGAATGTATGTTTGATAAATTTTTATCCAAAACACATAAAAATATTATGTTATTTTATTTTACTTGCACTTGTGTTTCTTCATCATTTACTTTTTTTAAAAAAAAATTATATTAATTATTTTATTTAATAAATATTTTTCAAATCCCAATTCCTCCCTCTACCCTTTTTGGGGTGTCATAGTCCTCCAACACCATAGAACTCCCATTTTCTACAACACCAATTTATATAAATGATATATCAATATAATCACATATGGAAATGAATAAAATTGAATTGATTAATATCTTGTAAAGTCTTTATTTGTACAAAAATCTACAATAGAAAATTTTTGGGAGCAATAAACTAGATCATTATTGTATTGATAAACCCTATCTATTGCTCTTTATTTAAGTTAAGCTACATGGTCATCTTATCACACACACACACACACACACACACACACACACACACACACACAAACAAATAAAAGGACAATGGTGCAATGGAGAAGTCCAAAGCCCAAAACATTATTATTTTTAAAGAATAAGAAGCTATCAATGGTATTTTGTTTCAAAATAAAATTTAATTATATTTTTCAAAAGAATAATAAAAATCATTTTTCTCTAATGAATTTTAAAGCATACAGACTTATATTTCACTTTTTTTAATATGTTGTTTAGAGTTTAACCTTTACTCCGCTAGGGGTATTCTCCCTTTTACACTGCCCCTTTCTGTTGAGGGAATCTCTCCCTCCCCACCTCCTTCATCGAACTCAAACCATAAGACTTCCCCCACCTCCCTAGCTCCTCCATTTTTGGGCCTCCTCTCGCTCCTACAACTACAAATTGGATATCCAACCTCACCACTTGTGAAACTTTCATGAATGAGTTCTTGATATTCTTCAACCCTCCATAGCGAAAAATCCCATTTTTTGTCGATGAAATATCTAATTGGGTTTTAGAATGGGGGTTATCACTCGTTGGTTGCTCAATTGGTCGGCAACCATTTTACAAAAGCTTGCATTTTGCTATTAACAAGGTCTGGAAGCTGAAAGGACACTTTTAATCCTCTCCTTGAATGATGGGTTTTTTCTTCTTAAGTTTATTACTCTGGAGGATTTTGATATAGCCTGGATGGGGGGGCCATAGTTCTTCTTAGGGATACTATTTATACTTTAAAAATGGTCCCCTAAATGTAAGCCTACACAGGATGAGTTAACCTCCATTCATTTGTGGATTAAAAATCTTAATATTTCCCTTTCTATATAAAACCCTAAGGGCATTTCTAGAATTGCAATTTATGTCGGTTCATCCCTTGTGGTTGACTCCCTTAGTACCAAGAAGACATGTCTAACCTTTGAAAGTGTTTGTGTTCTGATTACTAGCACCTCTCCCTTACCCGATGAAATTCTAAATTAGTTGGATGATGAAGACCTGATTCTCAAAGTTCTTTATGATTAGAAACCTATCTTTTGTGAGGGTTGTCATTCTCTCACGCATCCGTCGAACCTTTGTCCTTCTTCCTAAGCTCCAAAATAGTAGCATATCCATCACCCTAGAGGTAGATGTGTGAGTAGAAACCACAGAGGTCACAAGTCCCATTCTATTGATGCTAAAACTCAGAATGAACCCACCTCTACTTCCATTACTTATCCCCCTCCCCCTAACCTACGCCTCAGCTTGCTGCTAATGTTATCTCTATGATTACTATTCCTCCTTCTCTCCCCCCTAAACCCATTGCTAAGGCTTTCCCTTCTTCCACCCTTCCAACCACTAGCTCACTTCCCCCCTCCCATGGAAAAGATTGCATTCCTAACCTCAACTATTCTACTAAGGAAACCTTTTCCTCGAAATAAATTCCATGAATCACCCTTCCCAAAATCAACAATATTTCCTCTCCCAAAAAGTTTGTTATATACCATCAAAAAAGTTAAAGTCGAGAGAAAGTGCGTTCTTTTTTGAATTTTCGGTTTCCCGGCTTGCTTGTTGCCGGTAGCTTTGACATTGAAGATGATGGAGGAGGGCCGCCGTCCGTCGAAGGCGGCGGCTATAATAGGATCTGGGACTGGAGGTATTGGTATTCAAGATCTTGAAGGAGTCAATCGAGTGGATGGTAATTTGAAAATTTTGAATTTTGAATCTGCTTTCAAAAATTCTGGAAAACTATTGCTGATTAGAGAGAATGTAGATAATGTTCTGAAGAAGAAAATGTATGTAGAATGGAAAGGTAAAGGAATTGTTGGAGAAATTGGTTTGGTTATGCCTCATTTGTCGGGTAAAGCATTGGAACGTGATGTGGTTGATCAATCAACATCATCTTCTGGAATGAAACTTTTTGTTAATAGGTTTGGAAATTCAAATGCAATCTCCGGAGTTGTCCGTGGGATAAATGCGAATTCCAATTCCCCTGTTAACACAGATTTTCATTCTGAAGGGTGCTCGTCTAAGGAGGAATCAATGGGAAAGGAGAAGGATGCTGTGGATTTGTCTATCAAATTCGTGAAGGAAACAATGAGTAATCCCAGGTCGAAAATGCCGTATATCCAACTGGATTTCAAAGAGGAGGATTTGGTGTTATCAGAAGACGGCAAAGCAGTTAAACTAATTGAGGAAGTGGAAATTCTGAATTCCAGCAAGCTGAAGAAATCCTTAGTAATTAAGGTATTTGGGAAGGACATTCCTTCTCATATTGTTGCTTGGGAAATTAGAAGACAATGGAAACAATTTGGTAATTTCCACTTCACTACACTTGGCAAAGGTTGGTTTTTATGTTCTTTCGGTTCGGTGGAAATGATGGAAGGTGTTTTGGCTGGTGGACCATGGTTTGTCAATGGACACATTGTGGGTATGGAGAAATGGTCGTTGGAGTTCTCTACCCTTTCTTTAAAGGGTCTATCTTCTCCAATATGGATTAGGATGCCTCACTTGCCATTGCATTGCTGGGATGAGAAGAATGTGGCTATAATAGCAGCTATGATTGGCAAACCTCTTATGATGGATGGAAATATGTTTCAATGGGGGAAGAGAGAATTTGCAAGGGTTTGTGTTAGAGTTAATCTTGATCAACCTCTTCCCTTGGGAGTTTGGGTGGAGAGCATTGCTGGAAGGTTCTTTCAGAAAGTTGAGTACGAGAAGATATCCACTTTTTGTTTTGAATGCGGATTAGTAGGCCATGTAAAAGATGATTTCAAGTTGAAGAAATCTGTTGTGGAAGAACATACTACCACCAAAGTTCTTTCTGATCTTGGAAAGAAGGTGGAAAAAGAATTTGGAGGATAACAATGACTCTACCTATGGACCATGAATTATGGTTAATAGGAGGAACTCTAGAAGACCAGTGACTGTTAAGAATAATATGAAGAATACAAAAAAATAGTGGATGAAAACTAAAACTATTCATGGTAAGAAAGAGGCTTTGATAGAAGTCTTAGTGGAAGTGGGAACAACTATGGAGGTGGATTCTTTTACAAAGGATAACACTCTTGAAGATGGAGAAATCTGTGAAGTCCAGGAACAGCTTACTAATGATTTTCAGCCTTTGAAGGAAACTGCTGTGGAGATCCCAGACAAAGATGAAAATGCAGAAGTTAAGGTTGGTATGCATTCTTCTTTCAGTAATTCTTGCAGCCCTGTTCTTATGAATAAGTTTGATTTGCTGAACAATGAAGAGGTGGTTAGGGAGGTTGTTGATATGCCTAAACTCTCGGTTGCTATTGGTAGCAAGAATAAGGAGAGTAGGAATGTAGAAGAAGCAAAATCTTTGGCAGAAAAGGGTTTTTTAATTAGTAATGAGAAGTTGAATAGTGTAGAGAAAGAAAGAGATATTGGTTCAAATGGGGAAATCATGAAATGTAAGCTTGCTAAGGAGCTAAGGGATTTAGGGCCTATTAAAAACAAGCCACGTGGTAGATTCCTTGAAGGAGGCAATAAAAGAAGAGATGGGGGCTCTTCCCCCTTAATTATTTAAATGGAATCCATTGCTTTCTGGAATTGTAGAGGGGCCAAGAAGAGGGAGGCCTCTCTTTATATGAAGGAGTTTATTAAAGATTTTAAAATCTTTTTTGTTGGATTGGTTGACACGAAATTTAACTCTTTTGATAGAGTCTCTTTTAATAGATTGATGGGCCCTTTGTGGGGTTTTTTTCTTCTTCCTTCAGAAGGTCTTTCATGTGGTATTATGATCATTTGGAGAGTGGATATTGCATCTTTTTCTGTTGTTAAGACATTAAATCAATGTGTTATTGGGGATCTTAATGTCCTTAATAAGGAAGTTTGGAGAATCAATACTATTTATGGTAGTAAGGAGACTCACAAAAGAAGGTTACTTTGGGAATGTATCCAAGAGCATTCTCAAATGAATATACCTTCTATTATTGGTGGTGACTTCAATTGTATTTTGGCTAATGAAGATAAGAAAGGTGGTAGGAAGTTTGTTTTCTCCCAAGGCCCTATGGAGATGTTAAAATTTATCAATGAGAATGATTTCCATGAAATTGACTTTATTGGACCAAGATTTACTTGGTGTAACAACAAAACAGGAGGTGGTAGAATCCTTGAAAGGTTGGATAGATGTCTCCTCAATTCTTTGGCCTTGAATAAAATACAAATTGCGGTTATAAGACACTTGTCTAGAGTGGCTTCATATCATAGCCCAATTGTACTTAAGTTGTATGATTCGGTTCCATTTGAAAGAAGGGGTTTAAAATTTGAAGATGCTTAGTTATCCTTCAAGACTTCGGCTCACATCATTTCTAAAGTATGGAAGAAAAATTTCTTAGGAGATGATATGGATATCCTTAATAAGAAGTGTAAAAGAAGTTTGAAGGATTTGTTCTATTGGAGCAAGTCTAAGTTGAATGATTTTTCTAAAGAAAAAGAAAGGTTGAAGGCTGAAATTTCTCAGATTCAAGAGGAGGAAGCTAGTGAAGGTTGGCTAGACAATGATAAACTTTGGGTGCTTAGGAGCAAAGTCAAGGAGCTTAATGTAATTCTCAATTGTTTGAATACTTGGTGGAGGCAAAGGGCAAAAGTAAAGTGGATTGAAGATGGTGATTCAAACACCAAATTTTTTTCATTCTTTTGCAAATGCTAGAAGAAATGCAAATTGGATTTCTCAGATTAAAGATGCTAATGGAAATCTGATTAATGAATCAAAGGAGGTGGAAGAGGTTTTACTTCACTATTTCAAGAACAAGTGGAAGAGCAAGGGCTGTTGTTTGAACAATTGGCCTAAACCGTGGCAGACTTTAGAAGCTGATGACAGATTTTGGCTTAATAGGGAACTCTCTTCACTTGAGATAGAGGAGGTTGTTATGAAGTTGGGCATTAATAAAGCTCCTGGTTGTGATGGGGTCACATACTCCTTCTTTAAAGCATTTTGGTGTATCATTGGTGAGGATGTCATTAGAGCTATTAAGCTTTTCTTTTCTACAGGTAAATTGTGCAAGGAGTGGAAAGACACTTTGATTGTTTTGATTCCTAAATCTTCTAACCCAGCTTCTCCAGCAGCTTTTCGTCCTATTAGTTTGTGAAATTCTATTTATAAAATTGTAGCTAAAATTTTGTTGAATAGAATGGTGGAGATCATTCCTAAAATTGCTTATGAGGAGCAAGTGGCTTTTGTGAAAGGGAGGTCAATTTCAGATCATATCCTTTTGGCATAAGAAATATTTCACAAGCTTAGACATTTTAAAGCTAACAACGGGTTCTTAGCCATTAAAGTTGACATGGAACATGCATATGATAGCATGTGTTGGGCAATTCTTCAGAAAATTATATTAGATCTGGGTTTTCCTTTCAAATTTGTCAACTTGGTGATGGAGTGTATTTCAGATCCCAGATTTTCCATTATGATTAATGGATCTAATTCCAACTGGATTGAAGGGAGAAGTGGATTCAGACAAGGGTGTCCACTCTCTCCATTTCTTTTTATATTGTGCTCACAACTTCTTTCCAACTGTTTTTCTGAAGAAGGATTGGAGATAGGTGTGAAAATTTCTTCTAGAGCTCAGAGAATTTCTCATCTCCTATTTGCTGATGACATCTTGGTATTTTTGGAAGGAAAGACAAATAATGTGAAGAAGGTTAAATATATTTTTTAAAAATACTGCTCTTGGACCGATCAGAATATCAATTTTCTGAAATCATCTTTGATGTGCAGCAGTTTGGTTATAAGGAGAAGAAGTAAAATGTTCTCTAAATTACTAGGAATCAAAGTGGTGAAGGAATTTGAATGCTTGGGAATCAAGATGGCATTGAGAAGACTAAAGTATTCAGATTTCCAACATTTACTGGACAAATCTATCAAGAAGCTTAATGCTTGGGGTAACAGATACATCTCTCTTGCTGGTAGACTGGTTTTGATAAAAACAGTGTACCTTTCTCTTCCAGTTTTTCTTATGTCTTATTCTCTTGTTCCTTTGAAATTTTTGAAAGATTTTGAGAAATTGTGTAGAGACTTCATTTGGAATAGAAGTGATGGTAATCATGGGATCCACTATGTAGCTTGGGATTCCATTTGTAAACCAAAGCAGTTCGGTGGCTGGGGACTGAATTCGGCAATTGCTAGAAGAGACTCATTGAGAGCAAAGTTTGCTTGGAGGATTATTGAGAACCCAGATTCTCTGCTATCTAGAAATTTTCTTAGAAAGTATGGAGATAATTGGATCAGCAATGTGAACTACATGAGCAAATCTTCTACTTCTTGGAATATTATTCATCAGGGGTGGAAAGCTCTTTCAAATCTTGTCATATGGAAGGTGTGTGATGGTTCCAAGATTAATGTGTTAAAAGACACTTGGATCTTGGACTTGAGTTTAAATAAATGGCCGACGTTTGTTGGAACTTTGGTTGATGAGAATTTAACACTTGACTACTTCATTAATGAGGGAAGTTGGGATGTTGATAAGTTGAGGTTGCACTTTGGTGAAGAGTTGTTGCAGCTTTTTTGCAATATTCAATTTACACAAAACTCTCAACATGATTGTATGGAGATGAAGCTGAAATTGACAGGGAAATCAATTGTTGCACTTATTATGGAGGACTTTTTCAAAGGCTATCGGGATGATGAGTTAGCTTCTTGGTTATTTAAACTTAAACTTAATGCCCGTGTAGAACTCTTTATTTGGAGGCTCAACAAAGATGCCATTCCAACAGAATTCTTTCTATTCAAAAGGAGATTATCGGGTTCTTGCTTGTGTCCATGGGGTTGTGATGAAAATGAAGATGTGGATCATGTTTCTTCCAATTGCTCTAAACTTTTGAAGATTATTAAAGTGCTAAGGAGCTGGGGATTCCAAATTCCTAATTTTTAGAATTGGGAAGATTGCTTAATTGGTCTCAGGGAATTAAAGAAGACAAATATTATGTTAGTTAGGATTTATCTCACAATGCTTTAGTTTATCTGGAACAATAGAAGCAAGATTAAGCATGGAAAATCAAGTGACAGTAACATCATGATTGCTGCTTCTACTCTAGCTTTTCTGGGATCTGCTAAAATCAGCGCACCACTTTCGAATCACTGGGTTGCTAATCAGTCCCTTGGACTGTGTTCAAACAAATGGCAACCTCCTCCACCCGAGTGGATCAAAATAAATTTTGATGCTTCACTAAAAAATAACTATATAGCTGGCATTGGTGGTGCAATAAGGGATTGTAAAGGAAGATTTATCTTGGCCTTTGGTAAAGGTAAGGTACATTGGGACATTGCTCCACTTGAAGGAAGTGATGCACGGTAGATTACTAGATGTCAAAGGCATTATATTAGAAGGTGATAATAAGAATGTTATCCTTTTTCTTCAGAATTTGTACAGAAAACCGAAGAGGAAGGGTTGGATCTCGAATGAAGAAGATTTCTCTTTTCTTGGTGAGTTTAATAATGTGTTCTTTCATTGGGTTAATCATAATTGTAATAAGTTAGCCGATTATTGTGCTAACTTAGCTTGTTCTTATGATTTTGTTTGGGACTTTTTTGGTGAAAGCTATCTTCCATCTTCTTTTATGGATCTTGTAAAAGAAGAATGTGATAGTATAGCTAACTCACATTAGTTTGTATCCTTGCTGTTATTTTTAATGCATCTTTCACTACAGGAAAATCACCCAAACCCGGCTGTTTTTTCCGACCGTTTGGGTGAAAAAACCGGTAGTTTTGAAATCTACCGGCGGCTTTGCGACCGAAATGAGAGAGAGAGAGAAGGAAAGAATAGAAATGAAATGCGAGGTGCGGGTCTATTCATTTTAGGGCATTTACCGGCGGTATTCCGGCGGTCAGGACCACCGGTACCATAATAACTTACCAACGACGGTCCAAGCCGCCAGGCAATATTGAAGTTCGGCGGTTTGCCGGCGATTTATGGACCGTCGCTAGTACCGGCAGTTTAACGTAACAAACCCACCGGTTAGGCTGCCGGTAAAAGCCGGCAGTAAAACCGCCGGCTAAACCGCAGTTAAAACCGGCGGTCTATAAACCGCTGGTTAGAACCGTCGGTAATCGGCATTTTTCCTGTAGTGTTTGCATCTTTCAAAAAAAAAAAAAAAAAGTTTGTTATATTACAAACTAATGAACTTCCCCCAGACTCTATTTAGGTTTAACCCCTTCTTTCGACTAAGGCTCCTTCTTAGAATAAACACCCCCACCCCAAAACTTTGAAAATCCAAATTTGCTAAAAAGGCAAAACCCTTAACCTTCAAATGCCAATGAATCTCCCCTCAATAGGCTATTGGAATGTTAGGGTTATAATAGCCCTGATAATATTGCTACTTCTCAAGAGCTTATCGAATAACATAAGATTAAGATGTTATTCATCCTTGAAGCCAAAATCCATAGATTTTTAGTTCTGGACATTTGGTTCATTAAATCTCACAAAATATTGTAAAATGAAGCTTGTTGTGATAATTTTAGTTCCTTCCCCTGGATTTGTCTGAAATGGGACTCCTCTTGCAACACCTTCTCTCCCTCCCTCTTCTCCTCCCAGCTAATTCATGGGAAAACCTTGTATGGCTCTTCCCCTCCGATTCTTCTTAGGTTATTTATGCTTATAATTCTCTTGATGAGAAGAGATCTCTCTGGAAACATATTTTAAATTTAGCATAAACTATTATATCTCCTTGGATCATTATGGGTGACTTCAATTGTTGTATATTTGCCTCTAAAAAATTTGGTGGCAATACTATTCCCTTTAGTAGGCTTGGTGAGCTTAACAATCTCATCTTCAATATTGGAGCTCAAGATCTTGCTTCTATGGGGCTATTTAATTCTTGCTTCAACCAAATGACCGACAATCTCATTTGTTTAAAGTTGGAAAGGTCATAATTAACTCTACCTAGCTTTAATCTTTTCCCTCTTCTTATTATAAAATTGGAACCCCCCCTCCCCCTCAAGAAAAATATTTTATCCACTCCCCCTTTGTCATGTTGTCTAGCTGTAATATTTCTAGAAATTGTAGATTTCTTTATATGAATTATTGGGCAAATATAAATGGTTTCTAGGAGGTTGTAAACTTTGCCTTTGCTACCCCCTCTCATATTAGCTCGAATTCCTGTCTTTATTCCAAACTTCATAACTTTAAAGGCTTTTTGAAAGCAAAGGTATGGGCTCCCTCTTCCTTTTTATCCGATTCTACTAAAAGTTTAACTATCCAGCAAAATGGTTTTCTTTTGGAGTTGCTGTAGAACCCCCTTGACCCCACCCTCAATCACCATTTGAAGGAAGTTAACAGACCTATGTGGATGATCTTTTTATTTTTGGGTTTGCCTCTTATCAGAATGCCCATGCTCTTAATAATATTCTTCAACATTTTGTTGAGGCTTTTGAGCTCTATCAATCAGACCAAATGCCCTATTCTCTTCTCACCTTACTCCTTTATGGTGGCTAATATCTCTTATATTCTCAGCTTTTATCTAGCTAGATATACTATTGAATATTTGGGATTACCTATATCCACTAAAAGGCTCACTTTTGTTAACTTCCAATCACTACTGAGCAAAATTTTTTACTCTACTTGATGGTTGGACAGTCAATTTTTTGTCTTTTGTAGGGAGAATTCATTTCCTTAAAGTCACTATTGCTAACACTTATGCCTATTGGATTAGAGGTTCTATTATTCCAAAGTCATGCTATAAGACAATTAATAGGTTATGCTCCAGATTTATGTTTCATGGTAATGTTAACGAACGAAAGCTGCATCTGATTTCCTGGAGCAAAACTTGTCGTCCCTAGACATGTGGTGGTTTGGGCATTCAGAATATTCACTCATTATAACAGGTTTGTGGGTTTAATCAGATTTGGAGGTTTCTTTCTATGGAGTCTCCTCTTGCTTTCGGGTTTAGAACCAAATATGTTTCTCCCTTGAAACCTCCTAAGAGGAGTCTAAACTTTGGAAATGGTTGTCTGCTACTTTAGAAATGGTTGTTTGCAGTAATATTAAAAAAACCATCTTTCTTAGAGTAGCAAAGCGGAAAAATTTAGACAGGATTAAAGATGCATGTCCTAATTGTTCCTAAGCTATCTGTGTGGGATTCATTTGGAGATTTTTGTGTTTCTGTGGGGCTTTTGTTTTGCCTCATTTTTAGACTTTTCATGGATCATGATGAGTGGCACCAACTTTTGCTAGCTCTTTGGATGACCCTTATGACAACGGGTCAACTTCACAAAAGGCCCCTATGGCAACCAAGTTTTTTTGAGCTTTTTTATCTGTTGTTTGTTTTGCTGATTTTTGATGTTGTGATTTTCATCTTAGTTGGTTTACCTTAACCTGAGCTTATGGCTTTCATTATTCTTTAAGACCCATTTTGATTGTTTTTAGAGTCTATTTTTTTTTAGTCATGCCTATTACTTGAGATTTCTTTCGGTCAAAGCTCAACTCATACTTTTAACTTCTATAGAATTATTTTTTTTCTTTCATAAAATTATATTCATCTTTTTCTTTAATGATATGAGCTAAGCCGCAAAATTTCCCCCCCCCCAAGTGTTTTTTCCTAGTTGTTCTTATACCGAACAACAATAAGTACTCTTCCGTAGAGTGAAAGAAAGGCATGGCCAGTGTGGGCTTTGTAACGTCCATAGGAACGCTTTAGGGGTCCACTTCCAACACGTTCTTCTTCTGTCCGTCTTCCACCCACTGGCTCCCCAATCCAATTGATCCATCATTACCAAATTCCACCTTCATTACACTTCTCTAGTCTCAATTCTCACTGGAGCTGACGCAATCTCTCTTCTTCGGCGGTAGAACTCACACTGTGATCTGTGATCACTTTTTTCCTAGGCCGGGGTTCCCCAATGCTCCTCGCCAACGAAAACATCTGGATCGATCCACTTCGCTCTCCACAGTTTAAGATTCGCGTTCATCACTCTTTTGATTAGCGCGTTTTTTTTTTCAATGTCTGAGATCCTCCAAATCGGTCTTCTAGCCTTCGTTTTCCTCCTCGCAAACTTCTTCCATTGCCACTCAACCTCTCCACCACTCAATTGCTCCGACACCGCTCGGATCTGCACCTCTTTTCTCGCTTTCAAAGCCGCCCCCAACGTAACCCTTCCTCTGGTGCAGAGCATGTTCGACGTTTTCCCCGAAGATGTAACCTCAGACGAGAGCAGTAGTCCTGACTACCTTTTCATCCGGAAGAACTGCTCCTGCCTTTACGACAAGAAGTATCTCGCCAACACCACATTTACCATGAGAGGGCGAGAGGGGTTAGTGAGCGCGGCGGTCGCCAGAGCCTACGACGGGCTCGCTGTACTTCCTAATTCGACGAGGAGGGCGCGTATGGGGGCAGTGATCTCACTGCACCTCTTTTGTGGGTGCTCGAGCGGGCTGTGGAACTACTTGATGAGCTATGTGATGGAGGTGGGGGATTCGATTGAGACGCTCTCGAGTAGGTTTGGGGTTAGCATGGATGACATCGAGACGGTAAATGAGATGGACGGTCCTAATGGCGGAGTCGTCGGTGGTGTTTATTATATTCCTCTTAATTCAGGTTTGACCTTCTTTTTCTCAACTTGTTATTGGGGATATGACGCGTGCCAAGCCAATCTTGGATATTGGCTGATGAGCTAGTTTCATTCCTCCTATTTGTCCAAATTCTTGAGAAAGTCTGCACTGTCATAGTATTCCTCATAAAAAGTAAATTTAGGGAAATAAATAACAAATTTTACTATCTTATATCCGGTGTTTCCCTGAAATTTTTAAGAGTGATATGGCGTGCCTTGAATTATAGGAAAAGCCTCGTGCTGTATGATGAAGACTTTGCCGGTAGTGAAGCTGCAATGTTTATGTCCCATTCATGAGATGGTTGATTGCTTCAGTTTGGGTGCTTTTGGAAATAAAAAGCCGATTTAGGTCCATTATTTTTGCTGACATGTTACTTTTAGAACCAAGTTATTTCACGACATCTGTGATGTAGGAAGAAAACATAAATAATCTGTATGCTGAAATTCCGCTTCATGCTTTTTTCCATCTGCAGACAGAAACTTTACTGTATTAAAATTCTTCCCTCTTGTTTCTTGATTATGTATTGATGCCCGTGAGTTTTGTTTTATTGCTTCTTGACCTAGTTTACTTATATTTTGCCTCTTATTTTCTTCTCAAATGATTTGCTCAAGTCTTGATTTGTTTTCCTTTCAGTTCCGGGGCAGCCTTATTTTGGCAAGGACATTTCTCCAACCGCTCATCCAACTCCTGCTCCAACCAGTTTGATGGTATCAGGTATGAGCCATGTACAATGCCTCTCTCTTTCTATTGCTCCCTTGCACCCTCTCTCCTTTTCTCCACACTAAAACTTTCATTATTAAGCTCTACGCATGTCAACTCCTGAGAAATTATTGTTCAAGAACGCTAAATTTTTAAAAGGAGCTTATTTCCTAATCCTACAAAGGAGTTTCTATAAACTTCAATTGTAGGGGTTTTAGGAGTTGAATCGCTTCTTCAAATGGCATCACCAAAATCCCCCCCTTGTTTTCTAGTTTTTCCAATTAAAGGATCAATTCTCAAACTTGATATTTTTTATAAAATTTTTTTATTTGTTGTTTGCTAGGCCAATCATTTAGGCCAACAATTTGTGTAGATCTTATATTTCTTTTAATGAATATAGATGATTATATGTTATAATTTATTTGTTCAAACAAGCTTATATTCAAGATTAGTGTAGATGATCATAATATTCACAACTAATAATTGTTAAAAGGGTTGCAAATGAGTTGAGTCGAGTTCGAACCAACCCTGACTTTTGACTTGAGCTTGGCTAGTTAATTGAGTTTGATATGGAGCTCAGTTTTATAAGTTTGTGCTGGCTAACGAGTGGGCTTGCTTATTATTAGAGAGAGAAATTAACACTGATTAGTGCAGTTAAAGCTAAAAAAAAGATAAAATTGATAAACAACCAGAGAAATATTGAGAAATTAGTTGATACAAGTAAGAGAATTATTATTTTTTAGAATATTTTACTAACTATTTATTTAAACTCTTAAATTTTAATATTTTAATTGTATTTTATATTAATATTTTTTAAATGAGTTAGTTCCGAGTCAACAAGTCGAGTTATGGTTGATTCAAATTTGGCTCATTTGCTTGTCTTATTTTGTTGAGCTCAAGCTAACTCATGAGTTGACTTGATATAGTTACACTCTTAGTTTGGCATTTAAGTCACACAAAAATATTTTTAGTTGCAACAATACTTGTTTGAGATAGACACATCATAAATTTTAGTGTTAATAAATAAATTATCCAATTTTTATGTTTTTGTGCCTTTAATTCACATGAATGTGCTTCGATTTTAGTGGTGCTAGTTGGGCATATGCCGAATAACTTGAATACCTATGGTTGTTATGGATTTGTATTCTCAAATCAAATCGAACCAATGAGGTGAACCAGCTTTTGAAGATAATCGCATGAATGTTGTGCGATTCCATTAAAACACTTTTGATTCTATCATTTATCCATTCTAGTTTGGCTATTGTGTGGATATGTCGATATTTCTACTAATTTCAAGATGACATGTCTATGTGATCAACCTTAAATTGTCCAAGATATAAAATAAAAATAGAAATCTTTAATTTTATTGGTGGTTAGATATCCTAATGTTAGGTGATATGCACACCTTTTGCTAATTTAGGTTTATAGATGTGCCTTTTATTAAAAGGATTATAAAAAGAGCTCCTTTAAAAAGTTTAGGCATTAAGAACAATGGAATGCTCAAGATTATGCTAATTATATATGAATTAAAATTTTGAGCCATATAATAATAATGGAAGAGAGTAATGGAATAAAGTGATCTAGTGGTGTGGACTTTCAGTGGAGATATTGGTATGGCTATTTTTTTATAGGAGAATGAAAAGGAAGCTATTGAATGTGATTTGAAGTTCAAAAGGCTTAGGGGAGTCCCACTTTTATTTGTTGGCCAAGGGTGTAAAAGGGTGACAGGTATTTGGTGATTTAGTTGAAATAGTTGAGTTTATAGGTTGATGGGACCAAGGATGGAGTGAGGACTCGATTATGTTGAGTTTTTTATGGTGTAGGTAATGTGAATAAGAGGTTGAAACAAGTTGATTGATAAGTTTAACAAATAACATGAACTATTGCTAGCAATAATTTACCATTCAAAATTCAAAAGCAAGGGAATAGAAAAAGATTACCTACAAGTGATAACAAAATCACCACTTGTTAAATAAAGATTTTTTCCTTGTGTTTGTTGCTCCCTGCTTTCTCCAAGGTGGTGCTCTACTAGAACCTCTAATACCAATTGATTTAGTGATGAGTGAACTTTTGGTGAGGATATTGGGTTGGATAGTTTTTTATGGCGTATGTAATTGAAAGTAGGCTACTAGATGTTGTGTGGAGTTCAAGGGCATCAGAAAGTTCAACTTCTATTAATCAAGTGGTGTAAAGGGATGATTTCATTGAAAGAATGGAGCTCATGGGTTGATGTATGGGACTTAAGATGAAGTGAGGGCTCCTTTATATTGAGTTTAAGATGTAGTGAGATGGTGGAAATGAAGTGTGTAGAGTTGGTGGAATGACAAGGGGGACATATTTTGGTCTTCTAAAAAAGGAATGCAAGGTAAATTGAATAAATAGTTGAAATGTTTGAGTTTCTTTTGGTTACGTCTAAAAATATAAGAGTTTATTATTTTTTTGTTTGGTTTAAAGTCAAATGAATGCAATTTAAAGCTCACCGGGTGGTCGGTTATGTAACTAGTGGTAGCAAAGGCGGTGGCAGATTGTAGCAGATCAGAGGGTCGTTGGCAGCCGACGAATGACACCAGGTGGATGGTGGGTGGCAACGAGCGGTGGGGCTAGGCGGCTATAGTGCCTGCCTGCGGTGTGTTTGAAACTCGGTTAATGACCAATAGGGGTGAGTTTAGAATTAATTTAACTTTTGCCCTGCGTTTATTGTGCTTTAAACCAAACAAGAATATTTTCAAAACTCTTGCATATGAAATATTTTATACTCTTTTTAATTCAAACCAAATAACCCTTACAAAGAATGATAATTTCTTTGCACGGGTTAAAATGATTTTAAGTGGGGGAAACATGATAACACTAAAGAATATGAAAAGGATGAGTAAATGAGATAATATAAAATAGTAATAATAATAGATAAACCCAACCTTATCAAAGGAAGGGAAAGAGTCAAGCCACCAAGCCAACCTTAACGAAGTAGCTACCAAACCAATATCAAAAAGTGGAAGTTCTTTTTCTATTCAATTAATCATTAATATCTTTCTTAGAATGTCATTCAACAATATGTAGAAGCATTATATAAGATAAAATGAAAATTATAAGGGGGATAGCAAGGTTTGATTGTTAGTTACATGTCAAAGAAGGAGCACTAAGCTCTTCGATGTGCATGTATCTCTTTGAAACTTCAATAGACACATCTTAACACTTCATTCATGCATCACGGGAGTTTGACCATCAGCAATATAGAAACTTTAAGGAGCAGGGGCCAACCAACACTTAATTGGGTGAGGTGGAAATAATGTGGTGGAGGTTTTGACTGACTTGTTTTCTTGGTTTACTTAATTTTAACTTGCATATATAGCAAATATTAGATGATTGCTAAATATTTTTCATTTAGTTATTACATCAATACTATATATATATATATATATACAGAAAAAACAAAAATAGTATAAAACATTGCAAAAACCAATGAACTATATTGCATTATCTATGCCAAATTGCTTTTCGGCTGAAATAGATCAGTCTTGCTAATTATAGATTGAGTATGAAACAACTTGACCAGTTAATGATGGTTAATTCTCGAGAATTCAAGTTGCCCAATCTATTCAACATTTGATATATCTCTTACTCAGCCATGAGATCACTTGAATTTGTAATTTACCATGAGTTCTCTATGTATTTAGAAATTTACAAGAAACATAGACTTATTCATTTTACAACAATTATTTAAACTGTGATCAGAACCAATGAATTATATTGCATTATGTTGTATACCTAATGTCGCTTATGCTGGATTAAACAAGCCTTGCCAACTATGATGCACGGACACGGACACGGCGACACGGACACGACACGACACGGACACAGGACACGGTTTTTTTTTTTAAATATAGGACACGGGTACGGCGCGGACACGGTGTCGGACACTGCACGCCTCTTTGAGGAGAAGTGTCGGTGCATCATAGCTTGCCAATCATTATGAACTGAGTTTACAACAAGTTGAGCAATTAAAGATGATTAATTCACTAGAAATTTCAAATTCCCAGTCTATTCAACATTTTCCTTAAACATTTGACTATCACTTATTCGACCTTGAGATCACTTGAAATTGTAATTTATCCATGCTCCTTACTTTTTCTTCAAGGCTGAGCTTTAATACCAAATGATGTCGTCGTTGGTGTACTTTTGGTTGGAATGGAATTTTTTTTTTTTATTGCAAGGGAATGGAAATGATGCTATTAGATAATGTTTAGAGTCTACGTACTGAAAGTTTGCTCCCAAAGTTGGTCTAGAGGTGTAAAAAGGAGATTTTGTTTAAAGAGTGGATCTTATGGGTTGATGTATGGGACTTTTTTTTTATTTTTTTATTTTTTATTTTTTAAGATGGAGTTAAGGCCTAACAATGTTAAGTATTGGATGAGTTGTAATGGAAAGAGTAAAAAATTTGGGTTGTTAAATGATGATTAGGCGTTTAGAGGAGCTAAAAAGACAAGATAATAGATTTTTGGTAATTTTTTTTTTTTTGAAAATGTTTACAAAGGAAAGAGAATTCCGTTGCATTGGTTTAAATCTTGAAGGAATAGACATTTGGAACTCCATGACATTAAAGATGATAGAAATGATGGGAAAACGACAAATAAAGAAGATAAAATCAATGTTTTGAAAATCAGACTGAATTGACCAGTTCGACTTATTCCATTGTGAATCAATCAAGTTGTTGGTTAAGTCAACCTTGAAAACTGGATTTGCAATGCTAAGTTGTTTGAATTGTTGGTTTGACTGGAAAACCGTTGAACCGGTAGGTTCTACAACTATTATATTTTATTTTATTAAATTTTTTACTAATATATTTTTATTTAATTATTTTTTTAATTTTTAATATTTATTTAAAGGAATATATGCGAGCAAATTTAATAAGAATATACAACTGCCACTTCATCCAAGTTGATTTGTTGCTAGTAACCTATGTTTTACACTATATAAAAACAATTATTAAAATTCCCCTATGATATGGGACTAGAAAGCATCTATGAATTTTGGATGAGAGTTAAATTGAGAAATTAGGCTGGGCTGGGAATTTGGGGTGAGAATGGGTATTTATAAAAATTAAGAACATAATTTTTTATTATAAAATTTATATATTATATTTATACATTTAATTTATTATTATTTTTTTAATTTTAAACCTATTAATTATTCATATAACAATATTTATGATATACTTATAATTATATTCATATTAATGATTAATTGAGATTCTTAATTACCTTTATATTAAGCCTTAATCAAGCTTATTCATGAGCATTAATCAAGGTTGTTTGTATTCACCTTTAAAATTGTAATTATTGTTTAATTTATATTTTATTTGAATAATATAATATTTATTATGTCATCTTGTTCAATTCTCATTGAACTATTGAACCGTGAACTCTTGCTTCTTTCGATTTCATGTCCAATTCGATTTTTAGAACCTTGGATAAGATAGTAATAGAATAATAGATAAACTCAACCTTGCCAAAAACAAGGGAAAGAGGCAAGCAACCAAGCCAATCTTAAGGAATTAACCACTAAGAAAATTACAAAGAGAGGAAAGCTCCATTTCTATTCAATTAATCATCAACATCTTCCTTATAATATCCTTCCTTTAGCAATATATAGAAGCATTACATGAAATTAAACAAAAATTAAAAGGGTGGAATAAGGGTTCATCGTTGCCTTAAAGTCCAAGGAGGAGGGCAAAATTTTTGTGTATGTATCTCCTTGAAACTTCGAAAGACACCTTTTAACTATTAATTCATGCATCAAGAAAGTTGGACCATAATCAAAATAGAAGCTTGAAGGAGGGATCGAGCAAATATTTAACTTGTTGAGGTGGCAATGATGAGGTGGAGGTTTTGACTTGAACTTGCTTTCTTGGTTGACTTAATTTAACTTGCGTACATGGCAACTTTTGCGTGATTACTAAATATTTCCCACTTAGCCATTCAATCATTTCATTTACTAAATTACATAAACAACAACAACAACATCAAGCCTTTATCCCACTATATGGGGTCGGCTACATGAATCCTTTTTCTCCATTGTGTCCAATTAAAAGTCAAATTCTCGTTTAAATCTAATAAAGAAAGGTCGTTCCTAATATTTTCTAACCAAGTCTTTTTAGGTCTGCCTCTACCTTTCTTAACATAAGTCAAATATAATACCTCTACTCTCCTAACCGGGTCATTGGAAGGCCGCCGTTTTATGTTGTGACAAACCATCTAAGGCGACTCTCTAATTTTATCTTCTACTGGAGCTACTCCAACCTTTTCACGTATATGCTCATTTCGAATCCTATCTCTAAGGGTAAAGCCACTCATCCACCTGAGCATCCTCCTCTTTGCCACACTTAACTTAGTATTATGCTTCTCTTACTAAAAGTACATCAATAAAACAAAAATACAACCATGCATAGTTAAAAAAAAGAACAAAAATAAAATTAAATATTCCAAAAGCTTATAAACTTTGTTGCATCAGTTAGAAATAAAATCATTTTAGTGAAATAAGTTGTTTTTGTGCTAAGAATATGAACTATAAAAGCAATTTTTATGTTAAGACAATTAATAAAGATATATATATATATATATATATATATATGATCTTCATATGATTTTTATTACTTTTGAGAAGGAATATGTTTGATATCATAAGAATTGATTCGGTGTGTATTAAGGAAGAAATATGTGTCATAGTTATGTTGAAGTTGTTAAAGATATATATAATGGAGCACAAATACTTTCCAATTACAATTGGATTATATCAAATATCAATGCTAGGTCTATATCATTTTTATATTGGTTTCAAGGTGATTACAGACCATAATCAAAGTGAGGATTGGTGTATTTTTTGTACATAACAATTATAATTTCTGTTGAAGTATAAAGTTAGAATAATTGAGAAAATGTTAGAAGATGGAGGGTTTAAACATAATAAAACAAAGAGAAAATGACCAAAAAGGTCTCTTGACTTTTTATGAAGGACCAAAATGGTCTCCAACTATATTAAAGGATCAATTTTGTCCCTCAAGTCTTTAAAAATGAATCAAAATAGTGTCATGGTGGGACTATTTTAGTTCCTCTTTAAGGAGTTGAGGGACTACAATAGTTTTTTAATATAGTTGGGGACTATTTTGGCCTTTTATAAGGAGTTAAGAGATCATTTTGATTCTTTTCTCATATCAAGCATATGATATGTAGTTTTAGTGAGTGAAATATCTACAATTATCACTTCATATCATTAGTAGATAAGGTGATATATTGGTATGGTATGTTTTGCTGTCTTAGGTCTATTATGTAGATGAATTAGGATATAGGTGTGGATATAACTTATTGAGCTAAAATTTGAGGGTTAAAATATATATGTAGCTCAGGAGTATTTGAGAATAATATGGAGACTTAAGTTAAATTTTATAAAACTATACGTATGTCAATGATGTTGTACAAATCTGGTTGTTGGGTTGTAAATAAATTTGTTGATAACTATGTTGGAGTAACAGAAAAGAAAATGTTAGGATAGATGTAAAGCATAACTATGAATGATAAATTAATGAATAATTATATTTGAGGAACATCTATTGAGGATAAAGTAATTAAAAACATAATTAGGTGATTTGGGCATGTAAAATAGGGAGTATAAAATGCATTCATTAAACATAGATAAAATTGGTGTTTGGGGGTTAGAAGAAGGGTTAAACTAATGATAGCATGTATAGAAGTTGTTTAAAATGATTTGTAGAGTATATGTTTAACACCTAAGTAAAAATACTCAATATAAATGAATATAAAATAAGAATTCATAAAGTTGACTTCAAGTTGTTGGGATAACATTAATGATGATGCTTATGATGTTGCCTTATTTTGTAGCTTGTTTCAGTCAACACCACAAGCATTTGGTAATGAGTTGCTTTTAATATCCAATTACCAAGACATAATTTTGATTTGGGTGGGAAATACATCCCTGCGTTAAATGTGCACACACCTTTGCACAATTTTAAACCAAAAGGACAAAGGTGTGAAACAGCTCTTCCACTTCATTGAGTGCAACAACTCTTGCTTTATTGAATGCAATAACTCTTGAGTACAACAATTCTTACACACCTCTTCCATTTCATGCATTAAAGTTTACTCGTTAGGTACAATTTGATTTAAATAAATAGACATTTTTAGCTTTCCTATGTAAATTGAAAATACGTTATTTTGTACTTTAGTTGCTATTTTGGTTTATGTCTCTTAGCATGGTGTATCATGAACAAATTACTATTGGGAACATTCCTTATGAAAATATCTATAGCTAATTAGGGGTGTCAATTTCGGGTCACGGGTCGGGTTTGGGTCAAACCCGAAATTGACCCGACACTGTTCGGGTTCGGGTCGACCCGACCGCTTCGGGTTCGGGTCAACCCAAACACACTTGTTTCAGCCGCGGAAGAGGACAGCCAGCGAAGCCAGCGACAACGGGCAGCGGGGTGACGCGGCAACGGGGCATCGCCGGCAGCGGTCGCGGTTAGCCGTTAGGGCACGAGTGCGCGACTCGGGCAGCCGGCAGCGGTCGCGCTCTGGCCCGCGGCACGAGTGCGGGACGCGGGTTCAGGATGGCGCGACGCGGCGGCGGGTTCAGGATGCCGCGACGCGGGTTCGGGTTTGTGTTATTCCGGGTCAATTCGAGTCGTTTTCGGGTTTCCGGGTCAACCCGAACCCGACCCAGTTTTGCAAACGGGTCGGTTTTCCGGACCCGAACCCGACCCGCTTCGGGTTCGGGTCAACCCAAACCCAAAATTTTCGAGTCGGGTTTTCGGATCGGGTCCAATATTGACAGCTCTATAGCTAATGACCCTTTTTTTGAACAATTATCTGTCAAAAGTAGAAACTTTGTCCTTTAGTCGTATCCTTTGATGGAGACTTGTTCAAATGTTTGATGTCGCAGCTCATTAGTATATTTTGTTTAAAGGTTTATGTCGTAAATTCTTTTATGAAACTTTAATCCATGACGTATGTATCTCTATTCCTTCTGTTGAGGGAGTCTTTGGTGTGGGTAATCCTCAGAATATGTGTATCCCAACTATTTATTGTCAATTTTACAAATCCCAATTCTTCCTTCATTTATATATTTTCTACGTGAGGTATTACCTCTTTCATAGATGAATTTTCTTTATTTTTTCCTTCATAACTTATTATTAGCTTTGGTCTGCCTATCTCCTTCCTAATCCTTTAGCAATAGTTTTATATACTTGTGCTATTGGTCCACCTACTTCCCTTTATTGCATATGTCCTAATAATCAAATCTATTTCTACTAAATTATTTTCAGCAAGTGCTACTCATTTTCTACAATCATTTTGCACTCTTATATTTCCTAATTTTATGACATATCCAACTAAACATTATCTTTATTCTGCTACATTTAACTTGGCTATTAGTGGCTTACTAAAAACTTGAAATTATGTAACATCCTTTTTTTAAGCTTTACAAATTTAAAAGTCCTTTTATATTCACTTATCATATAGTACACATGAGGCACATCTTCATCTTAATCACTTAGTTATACTCTATAACTTATGTTCATCCTCATTCTTTTGAATTATGGGTCCTAGAACTAATCACTGATGCATATCACATGATCTCAAAAATTATGGATGGTATCAATTTCCCGTCTTCACTATAGCTATCATAACTCGTTCATGATCCTCTTAATTATGCTATTCATATTTTTGTCGGTTGAGATTTTGTTTTTGTGTTGGTTCTCTGTTGACCCTCATGTTATACCCAAATGAAACAAAGGGAGATGAAAGCAAGTTAGAAATCCAGCATACATACCTCAAAACCATCAGATCCACGAATTCTGCCGTGAATCCGGTTGAAATCGGCGCCGAATAGGTCATCTCCCGCGATTCCTGCATGAATCCTATCTCGGTTCTTCTCCACTCGCGCCGTTAAATACCCGACCTCATTCCTCTTAGCAAAGGCCAAACTCCCATCGCTGGCTCCCGAACTTCTCCTTCCTGTAAGCATCCCGCTGCTCACTCAAATCCCGAACCCTCTTCCTCCTCCGACCTCCACACCAACAAACGACCTTGGCCTGACGTCAAAGCCTCCCCATCCCGACGTTCAAGCCTTGCATACGGCCAACTCTTACTCTCGATCGTGAGCTCTGATCCGCATAGAGAGAGAGAGAGAGAGAGAGAGAGAGAGAGAGAGAGAGAGAGAACCTCCAAGTAAAACAGCGAGGCGGGGTCACTCATAAGTACCCCCGAGCGGGAGGAAAGCAAAAACTGCTTTTTCAAAAAAATGCCTTTTTAAAACCCCATGCACGCCTTTGTTGGCGTGGTGGATGAAAAACAAAAATACCGCCGCGGTGTCTCACAAACACCAACCGTGCACGTCTTTGTTGACGTGGCGGGTAGACGGCCTCTTGATTTTTCTTCTAAATGGGGGAAACGCCGGGAGGCTACCGAATTTTTGTCTGAAATAAGATGAAGACTTGGAATAAATTGGGACTTGTGGACTTGATTCAATCTACTTAAATGAACTTGAACCCAAATGAATTCAATTCTAAGTGAACATGAACATGAACTTGGACTCTCTTTTGAACTTCAACATGGACTCAAATTTGATTTGGACTTGAACATGTTTGAACTCAAGCAAAGACTTAAGTTGGACCACAGGGAACTTGTACAATGGAGGATGATGAAGTGAGCTTGATTTGGACCAAATGACATTTGGAATTAAATTCAAAAGAACAAGTATAAGAAACTTTGACTTGAATTGAATTTAACAAGATTATTTGTGGACGTAAATCTTGAACTACAACAAGGCTTGGATTTGAATCTCATTTGACTCAAAAGAGCCATAATTTGAACCATTTGAACTCAAACTTGGAGCAAAGCTTGAACTAGATAAACTCAAACTTGATTTTGGACTTGATTTTGATGATAACCCAAAGAATTTCAAATGAACCGTATAAGATCTAACTTGTATATATTACAAGTGGTAAGCCCCAACTTAGATGCAAAGGAACATATATGAGAGACTTATGATTCCTACATCCCATTCCAACCAATGTACTTGCAATCAAAATATGAAGCTCTCAATTGAATATGGAAGGACCTTCATGTTAATTAGAATGCAAATGTCACTAAACAATAATTAGCTATAAAATGAAGAGTAATTGCAAGCAATGCTTGAGGATGGATAAAATTCTCTAGCTCTCATTCTTAAGCGTTGACCATGCAATAAGGATCAAATGGAGAAATGCAATAATATCCTCATGCTTACAACACAAAGTCTTCAATAAGCATTTATCATTTCAATGGAGAAGCCAATTCATCATGCAAGATTCAATCTAATCAAGTGAATTGAATCAAATAAGCAATGGAGGCTTATGTTGAATGAAATTTTCAATGTTGATTAGTAATGACTTGTAATGCTAGAAAATTTATGATAGACATTTGCAAGATCATTATAGCAAGAACATTATAACATTCCCGTAGTTGATATCAGAGTACAAATATATATTAAAATGCATGTGAGTGATGCAACAATTTGCCAATCAATAGGCAGGGAAGAGTTGGCGATGAATGCGATTCACCCAATGATCAGTGCTAACTTACATGTAGACACAACAAGCCTATGAGTGTTGACCAGTGATAATTAATGAGTGCTATGACACTCCTACAATCAATAACAATCCAGTGCTGATCAAATGCAGTAATTTTCCACAAACAAAGATGGTCAAATTGTAGCAAATGCAACCATCTACAGACCGTCGTGGAGGACCCATCATATGCACTAAATGTCATATACGAGCAGAATGCCAAAAGACCATAAAGTGTGAGCTCCTACGATCAGAAAGCAGGAGATTCGTTAGTGCACTACAATCCACCTGCAAAAATAAGCGGCGCACGACAGTCTACCTGTATAAAGCAGCGAACCACTCAATTTTGAAGCTGCTACGCGACGCCACCGGATCCGTGACGTTCTTGGAAGCGGACAGAAGGCGTTTCACAAATACTTTCAAAGTACCCTTGCACGTGCACCATAGTCTGTATACACATAGGTACACTAAAAGGGGTAAAAGCAATCATAACACCCGCATGGGCTCCGGCGAGCGTGTTATTGGTACACACGTGACGTCTAAGGATGCTGCGTGGGTTATCAAATTTTAAACCCGATCTTCCTTAGCAGGTAAAAAGGAGTCGACAGGGTTTAATTATAAAATGCCCCCAAACCTGCATGGGCCCTGTCGAGTGTGTTATAAATACACACGTGACGTCTAGGGATGCTGCGCGGGTTGATAAGTGAATTCAAGTTCGAACCCGATCCTTCTATACGGATCAATAGGAGTCGACAGAGTTCGAACTATTAAGCAAATATAAGGTTGTGACGATCAGTATATTTGTTTTAATACATTCATATTAGGCCTTCAAGGTCTATAACAATATGAATTCACTCACAAGGGCATAAAGCCTAAATTCGATCTTCTGTCAATAACTCGATAGAGTCGACAAGATTCAATCAACGAATGGAAATGATCCCACACCCCGATGATGGCCGTGTTGAATGTGTATCTCAACCGGAGGGGTTCATAAATAATTTCAAATACCTTCCAAAAGTCCATTCAAAAATCCAAAAAATCCAAAAATATTTAAAATTAAAATAAATTCATCGACACTTAAAACAAAATCCATCCACCCTCTGCAATAGTTTGCCGAGGTGGACAAATTTAAAACTACTTCAGCTCATATAGAGCTAAATGCCTAGTCGAAAGTATCACTAGGATCCATTCTCAAACAATCTCCTGCTAATAAGGATGTGGTACGTGTCCTCTGACCGGTGGTTTTGCCGCCAAATGGCACCGCAGGATAAACGGTTATGACCCGGGGCCCGCTGAATTGAGTGGTTTTGCCGCCAAATGACACCACAGATAGCGGTTATGGCCAAAGCCAATACGCTCCTTAAAGGCATCAAATCCTTGAGATATGAATCAATAGGATATGATCGATAGGGCACAAAGCCCTTTGTTAGCTAAGGTGGATTCAAATTTGTCCCCTTATACAAATATCCAACCCAGGTCTACAAGGTCCCCTTGGACGAAGCAACCCCTGGCTGCCGACAAGGATCCTTCTGTCAGGTTAGGTCGACTACCTCCTCTGACTAAGTAGACCAGGGACCACGATGGCCCGGGACGAAGGAACCATGGGATCTTGATCCATTCCCCCACCATCCGCTTTAAGTGAAAGACGGTGAAATTTCTATTTTAAATATCAAATCTTCAAATCTCAAATCTCCGAACTCTTCAAACTTCCAATCTCAAACCTATGCTGCTACTATATGCCAGATAACATGTATCTCTACGTATCTGATTGACGACTAGCCTTAATCGAAAGTTCTCTCTCGTGATCGAGAGGGGTAATTAACTATAGGGGCTTGCGCCTATAGGAAACCAGAACTCAGATCATAAAGTCCTCACAAAATGAGGGCGAAATCTCTGGGTAGCGTCTTATCTACAAACCCATCTGCCTTCCAAAATTTACCCCGGAACTTATTCCGTTAAAACTCTCTCGCCGAAAGAAAAAGTAACAATCGCGTGGCGGGGAGGCCGGGGCCAAATTTTCGGAGCCCACATTCTCCTACTTATTCCAATAGTTTCACCTTCTGATCAGTTGGTTTTCTAGATGTAAAGTTGTTTTTTAAGTTCTTTGAATTACTGAAAACCAATCATCTCCTTCTTTCTCATCGGAAAATATCATTGTAAATACTTAAAGTAATACTACTGCTAATCTTCGCCAGCCAGACTTATTTGATTGAATATATTTACCTTTACATTTTTCTAGTGAGTGAGCAACGTTATGTTCTGCTATCCTCTCATCCTTGCTCTCACATTAGCTGGAATGCTCCATAGCTCAAAACTTCACCAACCAGTCTTACCTTTCATTTCATAACTGGAGTTTGAACTTGCATGCGTTATTGCAGCAGCTGAACCCGAGTCAATAGATGGCCAAAAATCTACCTCACCCCTGCCAAACTGTATTCTTATCATTAGCATCACAAATTATTTAAAATTGTCTTATGGAAAAATCTTGCATATAGGCTCTTATGCCATCAGCAGTCCAAGGGTAGTTAGCTAACCATAGTTGTTTTACCCACTGTACTTGTCTTGCTTGTTTCTTTGTTTCTTCTATTTGAATTTCTAAGTCATTCGGCATTTTAATATTTTGGCTCTTTTTTTTTTTCTTTTTTTGCAGAAAATCCAGGGGATCACTCAACCAAAAATTCCTATCTGTGGATTATTGGAAGCGTGGGAGTTGCTGTTTTAATTATTGGCGCTGCCCTACTTTTGTGTGTTTCACTCAAATTCTGTAATTTGCGGCCTCGAAACAGTCATAGAAAATCTCCAGATCAACCAATCTCAAATAAATTTCAGACTCTCAAGAGCAGCAGCTTTTGTTATGCCTCAAGAAGATTTCTTTGCTTTAAATCTGAAAATTTCAAGCACTCAACTCAGGATTCTGGCGATCATCTTGTCGATATTCCTAATGGTATTAACTGTTCTTATTCTACTTAAAGTCTAGCCAAGCATCTTTATTGTTATTCTTTCTACGGCTGACTTGTTTCCTCAGAATTTTCATATTAAGGCGCTAAGATGAATTCATTCATTGTCAAAAAAATAAGCTGCATTACTCCACAATGCCAGAGTTCTTTTTTTCACCGTTTGATATATCTATTGAGACAATTCTAGAGAAAATAGTAGAAACTGACATTAAAAGTCCTACCAATGTGGTATAGAAACAATGTCCTGATAGCTTGTTTATTCAAAGCCCAGCTGGCCTTATCTAGGATATAGTTGGGCTTGATATAATTTAAGTTTAACATCATATATATATATAGAAAAATTCCAAAATAGTCCCCATACTATTCGTGTATGTCCATTTTAGTTCCAGAGTATACACATTGTCCAAATTTACTGTCTTGATTGGACAAAATTGATCTAAAACAGTCCATTTTGTAATTGTGATATAAACTTGATCACATTTTAGTCCTTCAACTTTATAAAATTGATCCCAATTTTGTCCCAAGTGGATCATTTAAGATCAAGTTTGTATAGTTAAGAGACTAAATTGGAGCAACGTTATGTTCTGAGACTAAAATTGCCATATACGAATAGTCGGGGGACTATTTTGAAATTTAACCCACATCCTAAAATTTTAAATGATTTACATGGTTAATTTTTTTAATTGGGATTACCATAAGCCATATTTTGAGCAGAGTTCATAGTTATTGGTATGCTACATAAACTCAGTTTAATCATTAATGAGAAACCATAAGCCATATTTTGAATAGAGTTTATACAATGTTGTCATTATCAAATTGTAATATTTTCTTCCACTAATGTCTATTTTCAAAGCTTTTCCTAGGTTCCTCTTCTCTGAGTTCCTCTCAAAATTCTCTGTATGCTCCTAGGTTTACATCTTCATGAAATAGTATTCCTTGAACAGGCATCACGGCTGATGCATTTGATTTGGAGAGACCAATAATTTTTACATATGAAGGAATTCTTCTGGGAACTGATTCCTTTTCTGATTCAAATTTATTGGGTCATGGGACTTATGGCTCTGTATATTATGGATTTCTTCGTGATCAGGTCTGTACTTGCACACAAATTTTTTTATTGAGCTTGTTACCCAGAGTTCTATATCTGTCTATTTGTAATATAAATGACAATTTTAGGAGGTTGCTATCAAAAGAATGACTGCTACCAAAACAAAGGAATTTATAGCAGAGATAAAGGTTCTATGCAAGGTTCACCATTCCAGCTTGGTATGTATTGCATACCCGAACTGTTCTTTGATGTTCTACTTGCACATTCTGCGATTTTGCAACCTACCTACTTTATCTTTCATATCTTTTGTCAAGGTAGAATTGATTGGTTATGCAGCCAGTACTGACGAGCTCTTTCTTGTGTATGAGTATGCTCAAAAGGGTTCGCTCAAAAATCATTTGCATGATCCACAATGCAAAGGTAATTTTATTTTAAATATTCAGGCATTTTGCTAATCATTCTGTCAGCACAACTTTCTCTGTTCACTGAAGTTTTATTTCTTTTGGTTTATAACACCTTATAATGAATTTGACATTGAGAATTCAAAAATTGCATAATTCTGGTGAAGATAGTCTATTGAGGAACTATGAAATATGTGTATACTTGTACATTCACATATAGGTATTTGATAGATATCTGGCAAATTCTAGCATAAGAACTCGGTCAAAGTAGTTACATTGCCCACTAAAGGCACTAGGGGTGTCAATTTCTGGTCATGGGTTGGGTTCGGGTCTAACCCGAAATTGACCCGGCACTATTTGGGTCAACCCGAACCCGACCCGTTTTTGCGAACGGGTCGGTTTTCCGGACCCGAACCCGACTGCTTCGGATCTGGGTCAACCCGATACGACCCGAATGACTCGGTGCCAACAAAAAAACGTATAGTTTTTGGGTTAAAAAACGGGTCAATCTATGCTTCGTGGGTAAAAAATAGGTCAATCTCGGGTTGTCGGGTCAAAACGGGTCAATTTCGGGTCAAAGGGTCAACCCAAACATGACTTGATTTTTGAAACGGGTCGAATTGTTGAACCCGAATCCGACCTGTTTTGGGTTTGGGTTGACCCTAACCCGGAATTTTCAAGGCGGGTTCGAGTCAGGTTTTTGGGTCATGCCAAATATTGACATCCCTAAAAGGCACTTGCCAACAGAGAGCATGACTCATCCCACCCAATTGAGTTGTCCCAAGCATGTGCACAAGGGGTTCGTACAGATTTTTCCAAGCCCTTGGGAAACACTTATCTCAGTGAAGACTGATCTTTTGAGGGCACTCATTATCATCTTTGAAGTGGTTACCATTGACAGCCCTTGATCCAACTACATAAAGTGCGCCCATCAGGGGTTCATGATTACCACACTCAAGACTTAGTCAATCTTCAACTTGCAGTCATCATTGCCCAAAGGGACTCATCCCTCTTGCTTAAATGTCCATATACTAGCTCTAGGGACTCAACGCCTAAATTGTCTTGAGGACTTGCCCCCAAATACTCGTTCTAAATGCTATTTATTGAGAACTCACCCAAGACACTTGCCCTGTGGAGCTCTAATACGCTTTGAAAGTAAAAACAACAAACAAAAGAGAAAAAAAAAACATAGGAACACAAAGATAATGTCTGCTTTTCTTATTTATCCTTCAATAATAAAGCAATATACAATTGATATACCATTCGAGAGGTAGATCAACTCTCCAACAAACCCTAGATGTCGCTAAAATCTCACGACAAACACTAGGGAGATAAACTCAGCAATAACTTAAACTAAATTCTAAATAACTCCCCCTTAAATAGCACTAGAACACAATAACATAATCCTAAACAATTTAAATATAATTTAGGAAACCTTCCTAAATATTTAAACATAATTTAAAAAACTTTCTTAAACAATTAAACATGATTTAGGAAACATTCCTAAACAATTAAACATTATTTAGGTAACCTCCCTAAACAATTTAACATAATTTATGAAGCCTTTTCTAAAAAAATAAACCTTTCTTAAAACTTGTAACACAATTAGGAAACATTTCTAATCAATTAAACAATTTCTTCTTGATTCCTTCTTAAATTATGAATAATAGCTTTCCTGGGCTCCACAAGGTGCCCCCCTAACTTTTCAATACTCCCTTCCTAAATAGCCACCTTGTCATCAGGATAATGTATTATCCATGTAGAAGTCCTCTCGGAGCCATCATCATGCATTTGTGTTTTTGACAGATATCGCAGTTGGCCACCATCTCCTCCACATCATTCAGCATTCAAATCAAATACAATTATACCATAAGCCTACAATAGGTCTTTTGTACCCCTAGGTGTCCTCCTATGACTCTACCGTGGAACTCTTGCAATAAGTGGGGTACATGTGGTGACGTGATGAGGATGGATGATGAATCAAAACCAAGTCCAAGGTTTTTAAAGATCACTTCAACTCTTGCTTGTTTACGAATTTGAGGTGTGTAATATAGGAAAACATTTATGTTAGAGAACTGCTATAGAATTTAAAAACCAATACCAACAATAAGTGCTTGTTTGACACTAGGTTCAAGAAGATCTGTGATGGGGACATCGGAGCTTGGAAAGTCCATCAGAGGCGTGGCCATCGATCTACGACCACGATCGTGCTGATGCATTTTTAAGTTGTTATATGTATTAGTATTTTATTATTTTATGTTTATATTTGTTTTCTGTTGTTTTCCGTTTTTACCACTTAAGGGTGGTCATGTGTAAGCCCAATGGACATTTTCATCTTTTATTTTTGAGTCATTTGTATGATGCTATATATAGCCCTTATGTTCTCTTTTCATGGTTAATGAAGGAATGAATGATCAAATTTTTTGCATTGTGAGTTCTTGCAAGAGCTTGAGAGAGTTGAGAGAGAAATCCCTTGGAGAGGGAATCGTTTCACTCGCCAGTCTTGGAAGCGTCCGGGCTCGCGACTAGTTCTATTTATCTCGTCTTTCTCCCTTTCTCCACCCCAAAACGCCATCCCACTTCCCACTTCCCACTTCAAACCACTGGCCCTCCCACAATCCAAGCCACGACCACCTCCCCAAAACCCCCTCCCTAATCGCTAATAGCCCACCTTTTCCAGTCGGTTAGCACCCAAAGCCCCACTCCACCCGACCACTTGCCCCTCTTGTTCCCAAATTGGAAAGCCACCTTATTACTTTCCTTTCGGATAAGTTCTCTCTTGGGAAGATAATAATTTCCATCATTTCAAATTCAAATTTGAATGCGAAACATTTCCTAAAATAGGATTATATTTTAGGGAAGTTTCCAAAATCAAATTCAAAATTAATTTGATTTGGATTGGAAATTAATTCTCATATCCTAATTAGAGGATCCCAAAGAGGAAAGCATTAAATCTTAATTAATTCCCCAATCACCCTCCCCTATGTCGCCGCCCCATCATGGGCTTCCCATGGAATTATTTCCTTAAGTCTAGATTCCTTCTTGGAAATAATTCAAACCTCCTCTCTCTCTATCTTAGCCGCCCCACCCCTCCCTAATTACACCCTCATCATTTTCCAAATTAAAAGCATTAATTAGGAAAGCAATTGCTTGACTTTCCCTCCATCTTCTTCTCCTAAAATCTAAACCTAATCTTTTCTCCTCACCCCCACCCTTGGCCTCCTAAAATCAGATCTCTCCCTCTTGAACTTACAAGATAAACTCCTCCCCTCAATAGGAGTCTTCAAGGAAATCAACAACGACTGTCGCCAAACCCTCAACACTTCAAAGCCAATGAATGGCCGATCTGGAACTTGATTCCGGATTCGTTTACGACGAGCAAGGGAACATCAACATTCTCCACTCCACCTTCTTCAACTTCAACCCGGAAACCGATAACTCCGTCGAAGAATACGTGGACCGCATCATCTTCACATTTTCTGAAGCCGTCGAAGAACAACTTGCCAACGTTCAGTGGCAAATTGTTTCCGGACCTCGACAAGGGTGAACTTCTTCCCTCTTCATTTATCTTTCTAATCCGCTAACATTGTAGGTGGTGATTTAATTGCAAGGTTTCATGCTTCTCCCTCTGCCTCCGTTTAGTAAACATAGGATTTGAATTTACCTTCTATGTTGCTAATCTCAATGTTAGATTAGGGATTTTAATTAAATAACTACTTAATTTGTATGTTATTGAAATTACAAATTGTTTTGATGATTTACCTCCCATGGGCTGTTTCTCCAGAGAGCATTACGACATCAGTGCCTTCACACACAACAATTGCTATATTAGAAACTTCTGCTCTAGTTGGAGTTGGGTGATTAATCATGCTCTCCAACATGTTGGTTGCAACAATAACAGGTTTTTGCATGTTGTGACATCTTCTAATGATCTCCTCTTGGTCACTGAGCTTGTTAAAACTGGAGTAAAAAACCTCCAAAATTGAATTAAGTGCTCTAGTGAACTTATTCTGGCTGAGATCAACATAAATAGCTCTTGGTAATTGATCATACACACACAAATTTGAATTTAGCATCCTAGAAGATTCAACAAGTGTGGATTGATGCTGGTGACTAGAAGACAAATGTATCTTGGAAAACAGTATAACCCGAAGCGGTCTTTGAATATGGATATCTCTAACTACATTACTTGTCGTGACTTGATAGAGTTAGAAGAAAGGCTCACCAAAATGATTTAAGACACACTGAGAGGATTACCTAATGCTCCAGAGCACTTGGTTCTCCATTGCAGAAGGCCAGGAATTAGGGCAATCACTTTGACACCCAATGTTGATCCCACTAATAGTTCTACCAGTGATAAGTACACCCCTCTTTGATGAGTGAGAAAGATAGAACACAACCTGACCAACACATTCTACATGGAGATATCAAAGGTAAGCTTGCCTCCGAAGTTCAAATTGCCCAACTTGGAGTCCTACAAGGGATGGAATGGCCCATCCGATCATGCCAACTTTTTCTAGTTTTCTATGTTGCTCCCCAATGTTAATGATGCCTTAAAGTTTTGGCTATTCATTACCACCTTCAAGGATTCCTCCCTCTAGTGATTCACTCGCCTATTGTTAGGTGTCATCATCTCCTTTATAGAGTTTAAGAAACTGCTCATCACTCAATTCACGAGAGAGCATAGACCCCTAAAAGCTCTAAAGCTCTTTTAAAGATGCGTTGGGAGTTTTATTGTTTGATTCCAAATGAAAATGCTTGAATTGAAAGAGTAGTCGGTTGTTGCGCAAGCTGCTCTGATACAATGCCTAAGGCCCATTTTGTTATGTTTTCAGACTCCAACAACTAAGACATTGGTGCAACAGCTCAAACTTGCCAATAGCCACATCAACACCGAGTAGTACAACCGCATGGTTGTTGACCTTCATGTTATACCAAAAGAACAAAGAAATGAAGACTCAAAATCATACCAGGAGCCTATCGGATCCAGGAATCCCGCACCTCGGACCGTCGAACCCCTAAAATTTGCAAGAAATCTCGCCGAGGCACTGTAGATTCGGCGCCGCTTCCGTCTCAGCCCGTAAATCCAGTGGAAATCCTGCGAGCTGCCTCGCACAATGATCCCATTCGCCTTTATAAAACACGACCGAACCCCACCTCTTCGGCTGCTTCTTCCATTCGCACTCCAGCTTCCACGAATTCCTCCCGATACCTCTTCTCCTCCCGTAACTCCACCCACTGCCTCCGTTCCAACAGTCCGACCTCCGCCTCCCTTCAGTTCGCAGAGAGAGAGAGAGAGAGGGAGAGAGAGAGAAATAGGAAGAGAAGGAGCCACCGACCTCATCTCCCCAACCCGAAGCCGAGCTCATCCCGTTCGTCCCCTTGAGCTCCTCACGCCATCTCCATCCCGTCCGAAGCCAAGCCCGACCGAACCCCTCTGCTCTCGACTCCAAGCCACGATCTCCACTTGCTTTAAATCCACCTAACCGAACCCTTGCTCCACGCCTCCTTGCTCGATCTCTGCCTTGCCCGATCCAACCTACCCGAGCCCTCTTATCCTCACTCAAATAAAGCCACTCAGCCCTAACTCAGTTCAACTCGCCCCGACTCAGTCAACTCAGCCACTCAGCCCACTTAAACCTAAGACTACCCACTCAGCCCAGCTCACTCACTGACTCACTCCCACTCAGCTACCAACGACGGAACCATGGGATTTTGATCGGGTCTATCATCCATTCCCCCACCACCCGCTTTAAGTGCAAGATGGTGAAATTTCAAGTTTTAAATATCAAACCCTCCAAATTTCCCAATATCCAAACCCTTCAAATTCCAAACTTTCAATCCTCAACACCAATACTCATTGCTGCTACTATATGCCAGATAACACGTATATTCTACGTATCTGATTGACGACTAGCCTTAATCGAAAGTTCTCTCTCGTGATCGGGAGGGGTAATTAACTATAGGGGCTTGCACCTATAGGAAACCAGAACTCAGATCATAAAGTCCTCGCAAAATGAGGGCGAAATCTCTGGGTAGTGTCTTACCTACAAACTCATCTGCCTTCCAAAATTTACCCCGTAACTTAGTCCGCTAAAACTCCCTCGCCGAATAAAAGAAAAGCGAGCGGAGGCCGGGGCCGAATTTTCGGAGCCCACAATGGTCATGTCCTCTTCGACCTTTCACCCCAAAGAACTCATTGTGAGGCATAATCGACATAAAGGTTGAGAGCATGATAGAAGTCGGTCGAGGAGCTATAGGGCCGATAAGAGGCTACACTCGCCTCATTCTTTTCGCCACCCTAGGAAGCCAAGTATGCCCCTACAGGTTAGACCATTGAGGATTGTGCTACCATCCACCACACATGGATGAAACACTGCGAATCACTCGCTCATACTATAGAGGTGATACATACTATACCCATCAATATCCTACCGTGACACCCTTGTGAGTGTCAATGGCATAATTCCTCAATGCCATTCTAAATAAAGAATTCTTCAAAGATCTGTCGCCCATGAAGGCTAGTGTCCATACCTTAAGTCACCTCCAAATTCTACACCTTAAAGATTGTGCAGGGCATCTATGGACTCATCAAAGACCTAATTAAGGCAGGAAAACTAAAGGAAATCATCATTGCCAATCCAAGTCGATGCCCAAGGAAAGATCAAATGGAGGATTGTGGAAAAGGGCTTGTCTTTGCTCCTGTAATACATATTGTCAGGGTGGTACTTGCCATATTAGGTTAGAAAACGAGCAAAATCATTTAGAGAAGCAAGCTCCAAAAAAACCATACATAGGAGAAGTCAACTCGATCAACACCTCGTAGGTGCCAGTGAACTGTCACTTTAATCACTTTCCACATGGTAGATAATTCAACAGCTTTGGCTCAAGGTAGAGCAAAGAGTATGGCTAGGAAGTTGAAGCTTCTAGACTTGAGATAGAAGAGCCAAAGTTTCTAGGAGATAAAAATTCTTCCCATAGCGAGGTCTTCTCTCGATTGTTAATCGATTTTCCTTGCAAGTTATCGACTAAGTCCATAATACTGACAAACTCATTTCCTTATCTAACCAAGTATAAATAAAGCAAAAATAAAAACTGCAAAGTGCTGAGATATTCTCTCTTAATTGACTAACTCTCCCTCATTTCTTCCAACCTCTAGGACAAATTGATAAGAAATCAACCATGTCTCAAAAAGGTCCTTATTCTCAATAGCCTTACGCTGGAAGGCGATTCCCCTGTTTACAAAGAGGTATGCAATGAGTAATGTGTGAGTCTCTTTCAATTAACTAGTCTAGATTGTTACCCCGAAAAGACTACAAAGGTTGGCATAAGGTGAGACCCAACCTAAGGTGGTAGTTAGTCAGACAGAGGCAATCGGTGCTGGAAGTTTACTCTCCTTTGCTACAAGATCTACAATCATTAGCACATGTAAGGTGAGGCCAACCTAACGCGACATTATGCCAAATGCCTACTATTCAAGCATCGTCCATCGACTAGCAAGGCACTAGTAGTTGAATTTCTTATTATAAAGCACCATGTTCTCGTTATAAAGATGTTAATTAACAATCAACGAGTTTATAGTGTTTGTATTTCTTATTATTAGTGGCTGAGTTAAAGACTTGGTGAAAATCACTTCGTGATCTGTTTTATGATTCGTTGAGCTCACCAAACTAAACGAGCAAAGACATTCTAGCAAATCTACCATACTAAATATTGTCGGCGACTAACCTTGAGACGAGTATACTCTCTTGGTAAGAATTCATTTTTTCCCAATCTAGGTTTGTCAGTCCCTTTACCTGAAATATTTTATAATTAAAATCGAGTTCAATAATTAGTTGCTTATTCTAGTTCTTTGATATGACAAGTATTAATATATTCTTCTTAAAGAGCCATGAATTAATATATTTGTTATTCAATTAAATCCTAGTCTAATTCTTGGCTATATTTTGGTTATACCTGAGTGAGTATTACAATATTCTTTGTCCACATCAAGCATTCATAGCACTTGATGAGCTGGATACTTAGAGAAAATTTCATTTACAAAGAAATACAATAGAAAACAAAAAGATGAAAAGATGATGAGTAAGAGGAAAATCTCTTAATTTCGTATTTTTAAAACATCACATGTATAACTATGATGCAGACAAGGGATATAGGGAGCCTATATCACTTGATCACAAAAGACACACAAGAAAGAAAACTGACAAAAGAGTAGAACTTAAAAAACAAGACGAGGTGACCTTAGTCTTTAGTCCACTCTCTACATCTCTTTCCTTGTTCGCAACTTGCTAGTAGAACATGGCATTATCTTCGAACCTATTGTCTATTGAGGGGAGTGAAAGAATGTGACATATCCTCTGTCACTTTGACCTCGGCTGTGAGCTTAGTGGCTTCAACTTCAAGGTTTGCCTTTGTTAACTCAGTGGCCTCTGTTTCCTTTGTTAACTCAGTGGCCTCTATCAAGGTAATCTCCTTCTCTAGCTCCTCCATGTAGGTTGCCTTTTTTATAGCCAGCTTAACTCATAAGGCATCGACCTAGTATTCTACAGCAGGCGTACGGACATCTCCTTGATGCCCCCCCATCAAGGATGAGTGCCCTTTCTTTAGATCCATCACCTTTACCATAGCTTGTTGATGGTTGCGAGCCAAGGTAGTGACAGCCTACCAAGGATTGCCCATGGAATTCATCACCACGAAGGAAAGCATGTCCTTAGGGACCTCCCTCAACTTCTACTTGAGCAATTTGGAGTACATCACTCGCCCATGGTTATAGGTTCTCCTTGAGGTGTGGATGGAACGATCCTCTCCCTCAAAGCAGGATGCAGCGTTAGACAATGACGACTCAGGAGGGAGGTTGAACTCTTCTTCCTTAGAGTTGCAAGCATCATGCTTGCCCCTACACTCCACCGCATTCTTGGGCTTTTGGCAGTAGTGCCCCCCCTTGCTCTTCACCATGCTTCATCCTCATCGATGATAATCCCCATACATGCGCCAAGGGGAGGCACCTTGATCACTGAGTGGTCACCCTCACCCGAAATCATTGCAGCTTTGGCAACCCCACTCAACTTAATAGGAGGAATTGTCGAGCAAATTTGAACTACATTCAACACGAGAATGCTAGAAAGGCCCCTTCTTCTTTTTGGGAGGCCTTTGCTTGGAAACATCTGCATGTTTCTTTACTATGGTTCCTTGGAGTGATTGGTGGTCTCTCTCTCTCTCTCTCTCTCTCTCTCCCCCCAACTTCTTTGGAGGAGCCTCGTATGAACTCTTTGGCTGCTCCTTCGCCTCCTTAGTCTTCTTCTCTCGTTTAGCTGAAGGATCCTCGTCAAGGAAGTCAAAAATCTCCAAGTAGCCAGGATATTGGCATCTGGATAAGATATCTATAAAATGAGCCCGCGAATACTAAGGTCAGCATAAATTTTAGAGAAATTTCAAGGAAAAAAATAAAGAAATTACATTGCATACCATATAAGTTTTTGTATACGTTCTATAGAAAGTTGATGTCTATTTATCAACAACTTCCTTGTTAAAGCCGCACCAAGCCTCGTTTTTGTTCAACTCGGGTAGTTGCACTTTGTCCTTAATGAAGGGATGGGAATAGTTAGCACCGACCAACCAATCAAATAGTGGACAAAAATTAACTTGGCTTTCCAATCTATAACCTTGTTCACTAGGGCAGTTGTCCTCATCGCCATCGGAGAGAATTAAATGCACTTATCCTTAAATGTCTTCACGACAAAGATATCTCTGAGCAAGGTCATCATCCATGATAAATTGTACAGTTACAAACAAGAGATGAATGTAATTACCCTCGCCATTGAGTTGGGGAGGATTGTTTAAGGATGAGTTTGTAGAAATTAAGTGACTCGATGAACTCTTTATAGAAAGGAAATCACAATCCCAGCTTTAATTGATCGCATAGGATGCAAAGTTCCTCCTTGATTTCTCATCTAAAACCTTCTCTCACTTATTGGTGTCACTAAAGCAATATTTTATATATATCATGTCGTCCTCGTTTGTATTCTATTTTAATGACTGTAAGCAGTCTACATTAACAAAAGCGATGGCACACATACAAAGAATTATTGTATTACTCTCTCACACTCAGACTGGTTTGGGAACAAATGAGGAACAAATGCTGAATGCAAAATGAGAGCTCGTATCCCTCATGAGCAGGCAAAGGGGTATTTATAGAGAAGGCAGAAAGAGGGGTTTTGAGACTTGGGTCACATTTGCAATTAATGACCAGATCACGCTGATATCTTCATTATTGCCTGAAGATTTGGTATTGTTAAATTTATAGAATTGGAGAGGAAAAAAGACTTAATTTTATTGCTCAAATCTTTTCCTAATTATAGATCTATACAAGATATCTTAATAAAAAAAATAAATAATTACAAAATCATACAAAATTGCTCTAATTTAATCCTTCCAAAATTAGTCACCTAAATATGGAATGAGATTGGTGCAATCCAAGTGAGCCTCCCACGGATCCCCATCCTAGCCGTGAGATCAAAATGCTAAGGGACGACAGAGATTGGCGCAATCCAAGTAAGCCTCTTATGGATCCCTATCCTAGCCCTGAGATCAAAATGCTACGGGATGGCTAGGATTTCACACTTCTCCTCAAGTTGGGGAATATAGATTTGTCATTCTCAGCTTGGTAATTAGTTCTAGAAAGATAAATTTATCAAGTCCATTGGTAAGAATATTTACAAGCTGATCTTTGGATGAGACATGGCAGATACATATAAGATCACTATCTAGTTTCTCCTTTATGAAATGTCTGTCCACTTCTATGTGCTTGGTCTTGTCATGCTAAATCAGATTGTGAGCTATGCTGATTGTTGATTTGTTATCACATGGTCATTCCCACTTAATCCTTAGGTCTTCTAGAATTATCCGGATTCATAGTAGCTCACATATTCTAAAGGTCATAGCTTTGTATTCTGCTTCTGCACAAGATCTTGCCATCACATTCTGTTTCTTGCTTCTGCATGTTACAAGATTTCCTCCAAGGATTGTGCATTATCTTGAGAAAGATCGTCTATCTACTGGTGATTTTGCATAATCTGCATCAGTATATGCTTTTGGGTTATTCCACAGTCTCTTTTGAAGAGAATCCCTTTACCTTGGTTTCCCTTAAGGTATTGCAATATTTTGTCTATAGCTTGCATGTGAATTTGCTTTAGATTTTGCATGAAATAGCTGACCATGCTTACAGTAAATGATATATCCAGTCTGGTATGAGAAAGGTAGATCAATTTTCCCACAAGTGTCTGGTAAGTTCCCTTATCTACATTTACACCTTTAGCTTCCTCTAATTTGAGATTTGGTTCTAGTGGTGTTGGTGTTGGTTTATAAACTAGCTTACTTCTTTAAGAAGATTATTAATATATTTTTGTTGTGAAATCAATATTCATATGTTGGAGTAGACCACTTTAATTCCAAGAAAATATTTTAATCTACCAAGATCATTGATTATAAATTTCTTGGTAAGACATTTCCTTAGAATCACTTTCTCTGTTTTAACATTCTCAGTCAAGATGACATCATTCATATAAACTAATAAAATTGGTACTCCCCTTGAGTCTAAGTGCTTGAAAAATAATGTATGATCATCTTGGCATTGCCAATAACCATTAAGTAGCATGACTTTTGAAAATCTTCCAAACCAAGCTCTTGGTATTGCTTTAGCCCATATAGAGCATTTTTAACTTGCACACTTTGTCACCCCCGGATATCTCCTTGAATTATGGTGGAATCTCCATAAATATTTCTTTCTCCAAGTCCCCATGTAGGAATGCTTTTTGACATCCAGTTGTTTCAGATGTCAGTTGCAATTAGTTGCTAGTAAGAGCAGGATCCTCACGGTGTTCATCTTGGCCACAGGTGCAAAGGTTTCTTGGTGCAGTCATCAATGAAGGATACAAACCATCGGGCTCCAAAGATGTTAGGGATTTTTTAGGATCCATAGATATCACTATGAATAAGGTAAAAGAGAGTATTACATCTCTCATGTTTGTTTGGAAAAAGAACTCGTTTATGCTTGACTAATGCACATGTTTCACAATAAAAAGTTTCATTTCCCAACTTGTAAAAAGGTTCTTGGTACAGATTTTTTAAGACGTCAAAAGATGGATGTCTTAATATAAAATGGTGAAGCCAAATAGTAGATTTTTTATCAAATACAGATAACATAGAATAGTGATTATTGATAATATTAGATTTGCTCAACTCTTCCAAGTAGTATAGTCCATTTCTCTTCTTAGCAAGTCCAATCTTTTTCCCTGATCTCTAGTCTTGAAATAAGTAACATGTAGGGTTAAATAAGACTTGACAATTATGGTCACTCACTAGAAAGTTTTTGTATGGAGATTAAGTTTGTGGATAATTGAGGTATATGGAGCACATTTTTAAGAATCAGGGAGGGAGATAAGAGCATGTCTCTTTGGCCTGCTACTATGATAAGAGATCCTGTGAAATCACCAAAACCCACATCCCAAATCCCTCCTCTTTGTAGTCGACCTACCATACCTGACCATTTGGCCCAGAGAGAGAGAGAGAGAGAGAGAGAGAGACTTTCTCCTACCTCTTCCTCCCCCTTGTTCGACCACAGCTCCAAGCCGAATCCAATGAGAGCTGCATACCCTCCGACCTTCATCCTCTACCATGTCTTCTTCCTTACTCTAGGTCGAGCCATTTTCTATCTCTGCTCTAGCTGCAGGAAGCACCAGGCCGCCGAAACCAAGCCTCTATCCTCTGATCCAGACATCAATCGCAAGCCGAACCACGTATAGCCGCAACTCCTTGCTGCCGACATAATCCCCTTTAGTTACTTAGGTATATTATTATTATTATTATTATTATTATTTTAGTTGTATTAATTACTAATAATATAGTTACTATTATTATTACTAATTATTATAATTATTTACTGTTATCATTTAATGAGATATCTCATCCACCTTTAGCCAAACAAAGAGATTGGAGTAATAAGGATTTAGTTCAAGTGAAGTGTGTTAAGGATGAAAATTAAAAAATACTTTGTTTGGCTAACTTATACTATTATTATATATATAATGATAACAGTAAATAATTATAATAATTAGTAATAATAATAGAAACTATATTATTAGTAATTAATACAAGAATTTCTTTTTCACTTTTTTTAAAACATTCTCTTTTTTGTTTTTCCCCATCTTTTTTTTTAAAAGATACACACACAGATATATATATATATATATATATATCCTATATATATATCCGTGTGTGTGTGTATCTTAAAAAAAAAGGAAAGAAAAAAAAAAGTTTCAAAAAATAAAAGAAAGTGAAAAAGAGATTCTTGTATTTTTGTGCATCCCACTGTCATCGTCACCCCTTGCAAAGTTATAATTTCCCAACTTAAAAATTCTGTCCTCGACGCTTGCGACGAGCCGACAAACCCCCTACGCGCTCACCTAACGTAGTAGGGAGGGAAACTGATGCGACGCTCGCAACGAGTAGATAATCCCTGGAGTGCTCATGTAGCATGAAGGAGACAAAAAAATAAGTACCTCCAAATGCTCATGTAGTGCAGAGGATGGAAAAAAATTGTGTTATTTTAAACATGAACCCGAAGACCCTTAAACGCTCATGTAGCGGGCAAGGATTAAAAAAAAATGTAACCGTGGTGTCATTTGAAACTTACCTGAAGCGCTCAAGCAGCAACGAGGGGAAGGTTGCCTCTTGGTTTTCCCCTAAACGGGGGAGACGCCGGGAGGTTGCCGAAATTTCACTTGAAAATGCACAAGACTTGCACTTTATTTGGACATTAATTTGAACAACAAAGTGGACTGAATGCAAACTTCAAATATATTAAATATATAAAAAAAACTTGAATTTAAACTTGTACCTTGAACTTGATTCATATCAGATGACAATGACATAAATTGAACAATAGGAGACTCGAACGAATGGAAGAGGCTCATATTGAGCCTGAACTTTATTTGAACATATGGAGGACTTTCTTTGGACTCGAACTCGATGGAGCATAACATAAACTTGAACCTAATTGAATTTGTAATGATTTGAATATTGAAGCAAGGCTCCAATATTTTAAACTTGGATAAATGCAAGGAGCTTAAATCTGAGCCATATGGGACTTAAGCTTGAATGCACCACAAGAACTGGCATGTTGATGAATCCATAACCGCATTCAAAGGACACAAATGCTAATTAGAAATCTTGGTTATACAAACAAAACTAATAAGGAACTTATGCCAAGACTTCAAATGAATAAGAATTGCTCATGAGCAAATGTGACACTTCCGAAGAATCATTCTTCATATTATAAGCCACAGATAATGATAAAGAATTTGACTTCTTGAAGAATAATCAAGATGTCAATGGAACTATCGTTCCAACCAAAATGCAAGTGCTAGTTAAGAAACATGAGCCATTCAAATCTCACACATGCAAACTCTTGGTGAGGTTAGGGAAAATCCCTACATCTCATTAACCAGCAATTACAAACAATAAAGATTGATGTACAAGATGATGCAATAATTCTTCAATCGAAACTAATGATGGAGGAGCTTGATTGCAAACCTAGAATGATAAATCAAAGTGACTTAAACTCTTGAATCAAATTGGTATGCATGCAACGATCGAATGGAGAATATGACAACATGCCTATGATCAACATGTGCTTTTCTACCTTAACATGAATCGAAATCATGTTTCCTAGATCTCTTGCTATGATCACTTATGCTCCAAGTTACTTCTAATCATGCCAAAATTGATTGAGTCCTTTCCAAAGCCTTAGGTGTATATTTCCCTTCTCAAAATGAATCCAAAACATTCATAAAAGAATAAGAGAACTCTCTTTCACATATACACCTCTTTCATGCATAATGCTTGGGTTATTCTCAAACCTCTAAATGTTTGGTTGCATGAAACTTAGAATCTATTAGGAACTCTCCAATAGATCTTCTTCCTTCTCATATATGATGGTTTGGAGTATCTCAACTCTCCAAACATTGCATTATATTAATCATCAAAGTTTAGAAACAAATCCTAAACATCATTCTTCATTTGTTGATACACAAAAGTTGATAGATGGACTTTCCAATTCTTCCATGCAAGACATTTGGAGCCTCCCCTCTTGTTCTTTTAACCCAAGCTGGATGAAGAACTCTTTTCTTTGGACACCCAAAAGTCCAAAGAATCCTTTATGATGTGTAATCAAGCTTACATATCATCTTCCTATGTTTGCTTTATCCATGTTTTGCAAACTAATTATCCATCATTGAATATAAAATTCAATGATAATTCTTATTGATTTGCAACCCCAATTGTAATTCAATCTTCCTCACCTATTGAGTTAAAATCAATTGGTGACCTATCTTTCATTTGTCTAATCCAAATTAAGCAAATATATATTTCTCTTTGAATACAAAAAATTCAAAGAGGCCTCTTGATTTGTAGCGTCAAAGCTACAAGTCATCCCTCTTCTTTATTGGCTCCAAAAGCCTTAGAGAAATCTCCAACTCTCAGCCACCAAGTTATGAGTTTCATTCATTTCTCTTCTTAGCTCCAAAGCTAAGGAGAATCCTCCAACATCTAGCCTATAAGCTACAGGTTGGATATCTCATTCTTAACCTAAAACTCAAAGTATGCTTTCATTTAATAATTGATCTCTCCTATGACATTTAAAATATAACCTTTAGGCATCCTGTAGGAGTTTTCTATCTATTGAAGTTCATCGTACTCTATTGGGTGAATTTTAGCAAAACCTAAGTATAACCCTTAGGAATGCCTACTTTATCCTATTAGGTAGACATTTCTCTCTTATCCAAATATTAAGAGAAGTCTAAAAATCCTTTAAAATCACTTAGGTCTCTTTTGATATAATGATTGATCATTTCACCCAAAAGGCGGGATGCTTATATCATTATATCTTATGACTTATAAGTAGTAGGCTTGCCTAAAAGAAAACAATGGCTACTTTATGGATTCTTCATAACCCTCCTAAATATAAAATACATAAAAATTAAATAAAATCTTTAAGTCACAAACAACTTAAAGTGAAACCACCATTGATTTAAGATTAAACATTTTCATTCCAAAATAAAATCAAACAATTCTTGTAATGGCATGCCACAAAAGCCTCACACATTTTAATGCACAGCCATTTAGGCATCATATAATTAGGATTTTTATTTTTTTTGTGCATATGTTTAATGCTTTGGTGTAATTGTGTCTAAATTGTCTATGTTGTGGGCGTTTGCCCTTAAGTGGATAGTATAAAAATATATACATATTTTTCTTACAAGTGGTCATGTCCAGAAGGGCAGCGTAATAAATCATAAATGAGAAAGTGATTGATTTCATTCCAGGCAAGGCAATAAATCCAGAGGTCGGTCTCGCTATATCTTGTGTAAGGTGTAGTTTGTAAGTCCCTTGCATTCCGTTAGACTTTGGTTCGAGGCACTACCTCTTAGTACTCCTCACCTTAATTCTAAGGTATGATAAAGTGGTTGATTTCAATCCTCTCATAAGCCCTAACTTTTTAGGCATTTCCTCCAACACGTGTTGTTGGAATGTAAGGACCAACATTCTAACTAAAATTATCAACCTAAAAAAATTAAATTCTAAAATGTAAGGCTCAATATAGGATAGTTTGAGTGCCTCTGAGTTTCCCTCAGAATCAAGTACTCCTACACTTCGTTCCTTTAGCTCTCATTCCAAGAAATCTGATTTCAAGTTGATCCCTTCATCCTTTAATATTTCTAAAGACCAAAACTCATTGAACAAGATTTCATGGATTTTAAAATCAAGAGTTTAGCCAATATTTGGATTATTTAGAAGAAAGAAAATCACTACAAAAATTTTCTCAAGTACCAGAGATGTAATTAACCATATGAGCTTTCTTCTATTGGGCATCTGTACCCTAGAATAAAATAAATCATATTCAATCAAATATTGAATGGGAGAATCTCTATTAAAATTGTAAATTTTGTTATTGAGTTCATAAGGAAATGATATTTTTATCATTTGGGGTAATATATCATCTTTCTTATGTCGTACTCGATCATAAAATATGCAATCCATTGAGGATGACATATTCTCCAACAAAGATCTTCAGCCTCGCTTTAGACATTGGTTGTGATAATTGATGTTGTTGCTAAATAGTCTTCTATTACCCTGAAGGATCTCGGATTGAATTAATGATTGATTTTCAGGTTTCATCATAAACATAAAGCTATTTGGAAGAAGGGAAGACTGCCTTTGTACTATGATAAAATTTTAGTTAATATATTTGCCAAGTTACTGCAAATTGGTTTTTGAAATACTATTTTTGTCATTGAATCATCTCTATTTCTTTTTTGCAATATAGTTTTATTGATTGTTTTTTCTGGAAGCTTCTGAAATTTGATTGATGTCCAACATATTGCTTGGGAACACTACATTGTAAATTTTAATTTTGCGACACATCTATATTTCAAAATTTCAAGAATGAAATAATTCATTTGGAGTTCCTAAGTAAAGGTTGGAGTAGCTCCAATGGAAGATACGATTAGAGAGAGTCGTCTTAGATGATTTGGTCACATAAAACGATGGCCTTCCGATAACCTGGTTAGGAGAGTAGAGGTATAAGATTTGACTTACCTTAAAAAAGATAGTGGTAGACCTAAAAAAAACTTTGTTAGAAAAATATAACAAATGATCTTTCTTTATTAGATTTATATGAGAATTTGATTCTTAATAGGACACGATGGAGAAAAAGGATTCATGTAGCCGATCTCATGTAGTGGGATAAAGGCTTGATGTTGTTGTTGTTGGAGTTCATAACTAAGATTTTCATTTTTCCCAATTATTGTCCATGTTGGTTTAGTGACTAAAAAATTTGATATATTACCTTCCCATTCTGTTAGCAGTTCATACATCATTATCTTGGATCACGAGGATCCAAATTGCCCTAGATGCTGCTAGAGGTCTCGAATACATCCATGAGCATACAAAGAATCACTATGTTCATAGAGACATAAAGACAAGCAACATTTTACTTGATAGTGCCTTCAGGGCTAAGGTTTACTTTATAAACACTTACAATCCTTTTTTTTATCGCTTCCTTTATTGAACCAACTGCTATGAACAAATCTTTGTCCCTGCAGATCTCTGATTTTGGGCTTGCAAAGCTTCTTGTTCGAACTAGTGATAGGGAGGCTTCTACCACAAAAGTTGTTGGAACTTTTGGTTACTTGGCACCTGAGTAAGTTACAGGAAGATTTAGCTAATTTAGGAAGCTAAGGTCAAAAGCGTACCTTGTTTCCTGCAACTAATACCTGCAATTCTGCAGGTACTTGCATGATGGCCTAGCTACATCCAAAAGTGATGTTTATGCCTTTGGTGTGGTTCTTTTCGAACTGATATCAGGTAGGGAGGCAATAAGCAAGACAGAAGGAACGTCTACAGGAAAATCTCAAAGGCGCTCTTTGGCGTCAATTGTAAGTTCCGAGATTTATAGTAATAGTTATCAAACAGTAAACAGCTTGTACATTTTAAGAGATTTTCTAGCCTTCAGTATACTTACTACCTCTTGTTTATGCCATCTGCTTGATATGTTTTTTCTGCATTATTTTGTTCAGTTAATATATTAGGTCTGTTCTAATGTAGTAGCACATATTATACAACATTTTGAACTACTTATCTTGATGAGCTATTATTTATAGTTTAACTCCATATTTCATCCTTGTATCTGCGTTTCTATCATATCAGTGCCCTAGTTTGTGGATAAAATCCTTAATCAACCTGCGTTCCTGTGAACGACTATCAAACAGAACAATCAAGATGTAATTACAAGATAAACAATTTCTCCTTTCCCGTTAATTCCTTCGAATCAATAAAACTTTAGTGAGTCTAGTGATGCAGAACCATCATAATGGTTAGTGCTTTTTGTGCTGGTGGTCACTATATGTTTAAATCATAGCTAAAATATTACATTAAGCATGTTAGGTATGTATTAAGGACCCTTTTATGCCTTGGGAATATATGAAGCAATTGAATAATATTAAAATCAAACAATGGTTGATTTACTCCTCTCTTCTTCCTATCTCTTTTTAGCTTGTGTTTTCTCTCTCCCCCCACATAGAGTTGTGTAACCTTTTTATCCATCACCTGTGGTTGTCTACCCATTCCCTCAATTTTGTAATCATCATCTAAGTATCATTTTATTATGTCCTCTCTACATTATTTATTATCTGAGCAAGCTTCAATTCCTTATGAAAATGAATCCTGATCTAAACAATTTGTCACTTCTACAGTTCTACTTTATCATAAGACCATCCATGAAAAAGGTGCAAGTTCTTGCTCGCATCCTTCTTCCCCTTTACTTTTCTCTACTTTAAGCTTCGACAACTAAACATCACCTCAGTCATAAATTGCTCTACATTCAGCCTTTTCCATGCTAAAATGCTTCCTCAACACTATCGAGTGTCTTCTATTTGTGTATTTTTCTAATGTTTAGTTGTGTTTTTTTTGGGGCAACCCCCTAGCCGTTTTCTACTATGACATCATTTTATTTCTGTTTCTTCAATCCATCACCACCAAACCCATTTCTCAATGCCTTCCTCTTGTCGACCAATATAACCCTTGAGATGAATTTTGTTGGAGATTTTCTTTATTTTTTTGTGTTTTCCTCCTTTTCTACATCACTTCATATATTATTTATACCTTATTGTCTCACTGAAAAAATAACTTTGTTTCTTACAAAACTTGTACATACACAATGGTGTGCTGCCAATTTTTAGATTGAGGGTGCGTTTGGGACGGCTGCGGCTGTTGATAAAGTAGGTTATAAAATTATTGTACAGAAAGCTGCTTTCAAAAATTGATGTACAGAAAGCAGTATATTTTGTTTGGGAAGTATAACTGTCAAGTTGTTGTGCTGCAGCTGTATGGGAATATATTACCTTTATACCCTTATATATTAAGATGAAAAAAATGATGTAAATGTCAAATTTTTCAAAAATTTTATATGCTAATTATATTTATCTTCTATCTTACCGATAATTTTTTATTTTAATTATATTATCTAATAGTTTAATATAGTTCTTGAATATTTATTTATTTATTTTGAAAAAATAAATTATATTATCTAATAATTGAATATAACGCTTGAATATTTATTTATTTATTTATGATAAAATGAAGCAGGAAGATCATCGGCGCGCGATACTACCTTAAAGGCTACAAATTCTACTACGGCGAACTCAACGCTTCCTACGCCTACCGCTCTCCTCATGACCACGACGGCCACGGCACTCACACCGCCTCCATCGCCGTCGGCCGCCCCGTCTCCGCCTCCTTCCTTGGCAGCTTCGTCGGCGGCACCGCTCGCGGCGGAGCTCCTCTCGCCCGTCTCTCCATCTACAAAGTCTGCTGGCCCATTCCCGGCCCCAATCCCAACCTCCAAAACACCTGCTTTGACGCCGACATGCTCGCCGCCATCGACGACGTCGTCGCCGACGGCGTCGACATTCTCAGCATCTCCGTAGGAGCCAACGGAAATCCGCCGGAGTATGAGGCAGATGCCATTGCGTTAGGAACGCTGCACGCGGTGAAGAGAGGGGTGGTGGAGGTTTGAACGCTGCACGCGGAAGGCGACGGAGACGCCGTGTGGGTGAGAAGCGAATGCCGGAGACGGAGACGCCATTGTCCCGTGGAATTGCGGCGAGCATCGGACTGAAATCCTCGTCGCCGACAAGTTCGGGTCGCGGAAGGCGCTGAAGGGACAAAGGTCGCGAATATTTTGGGGATTTACGTCATTTTTCGGCGGAAGCAGCGGACCGCGGGACTCTGTAAAAGGTTGCGAAAAGCAGCTATGTGCCGCGAATTTTTTCTGCCGCAGTTCTGACGCAACGCCCCAAACGATCATTTAATAAATTTTTATAAAGCAAAGCAACAGTGACGCCGTCCCAAACGCATCCTGAGTTGTGAGTTAACTATAGTTAGCATTTCAAATCCCTAACATATCTTTGGAAAATTCTTAACTTCCTACCTAAATTCAATTGGCTTAAAATCTTGTAAATTAGTTAGCTAACATTCCAAAACTCTAATTTGGAAGTCCAAAGCTTTTTTTACCAAAGAAACTTAAAATTTGTTTGAGACATCTTCATACTACTTTCTTGCAACATTCTTACTATTTTTTTTAGAAACTTCTATGGTGCAAAGCTATTTTTTTATAATCAGAGTAATTAAGTTATTTTCTCCACAGTAACTTCACAATCAATTTTATAACACGCTATAATTGTCCCATAAAAACCCTTGGTCATACTCTTTATCATACCCCACAACAACCTCTTTGGGTCGACACAAATTGAACAGAGATAAATCCTCCTAACCATTTTATATACCATAAATGCTAAATTGAAAGAAGTGAAAATATCCAAAATTTACTAGTGTAGAAACATATTCATAATAAAATTTTCATCTATTAAACTATTGAGCTGCTAAAACTAATCATGTTACTTTTGTATATCATATCATCAAAAGATTTCATTTTGATTATAATAGACATACGGGCCAAAATTTTTATCACTATTCACCCACAACATTGCGCAGATCTAAATATGAAAATATGACTCTTATCTAGGCTCTACCTTATCTTTTCTTTTAGTTGAAATTATATTCAATATAATATGATATGAGTTAAGATTCAACAAGATAAATAATTTAAAGACATAATATAATTATTATAAAAATTTTATTTATACTCATATATTAGTCTAATTTATATGAAATCTTCACGTATGAAATATCTTAATTAACATCAGATGTGGGCTCAAAAAATTGGGCCCCGGCCTTCGCCTGCACTGATTTTGCTTTTTCTTCGACGAGGGGGAGTTTTAACCGACTTAAGTTCCAGGGTAAATTTTGGAAGACAGATGGGTTTGTAGATAAGACACTACTCAGAGATTTCACCCTCATTTTGCGAGGACTTTATGATATGAGTTCTGGTTTCCTATAGACGCCCTATAGTTAATTACCCCTCCCACTAACGAGAGAGAACTTTTGATTAAGGCTAGTCATCAATCAGATACGTAGAGTATACGTGTTATCTGGCATATAGTAGCAGCATAGGTTTGGATGTTGGAAAATTGAAGGTTTTATATTTAAAATATAAATTTCACCATCTAACACTTAAAGCGGATGGTGGGGGAATGGATGATAGACCTGATCAAGATCCCATGGTTCCGTCATCCTGGGCCATCGTGGTTCCTGGTCTACTTTGTCAGAGGAGGTAGTCGACCCAACATGATAGAAGAATCCTTGTCAGCAACCATGTGTTGTTTCGTCCAAGGGGACCTTGTAGACCTGGGGTGAATATTTGTCTAAGGGGATGTATTTGAATCCACCTTATAGCTAATAGAGGGCTTTGTGCCATATCGATTACATCCTATTGATTCATATCTCAAGGATTTGATGCACTAAGGAGCATATTGGCTCTGTCAATAATCGGTATTTCGTGGTGCCATTTGACAGCAAAATCACTCGGTTCAGAGGGCTCCGGGTCATAACCGTTTATCTTACGATGCCATTTGGCGGCAAAACTGCCAGTTAGATGACATGTACGACGTCCTTATTGGCAGAAGATTGTTTGAGAATGAATTCTAGTGATATTTTTGACTAGGCATTAGCTCTTTGTGAGCTGAAATAGTTTTTAAATTTGTCCACCTGGACAAACTGTTGCGGAGGGTGGATGGATTTTACTTTTAGTGTTTGATAGTGTTGTTTCAATTTTAAATATCTGGATTTGGGATTTTTGGATTTTTGGGTTGCATTTGAAAGTATTTGAATCACCCCTCCAGTTGAGATTTGCATTCAACACGACCATCATCGGGGTAACTTTGAAGTCATTTTCATTTGAAAGTATTTGTGAACCTTGTCGACCCTATCAACTTGCCGATAGGGGATCAAGTTTCGTTGGCTTTATGACCTTGAGAATGAATTTCTTTTGTTATAAGCCTTGAAGGCGTAATATGAATGTATAAGATAAATATTCCGTACGACTTAGTGATTGCATATTTATTCGATGATTCGAACCCTGTCCATTCCTATTTACCTGTTTAGGAGGATCGGGCTTCGTAGTTTTTCTGCCTTTATTAGCGAATTCTCATTGTTATAGGCCTTGACGGCCTAATATGAATGCAATAAAAAAATAAGATATACTTGTTTGTTGGTTAGAACCTTGTCGACTCCTATTGATCCGTATAGAAGGATCGGGTTTGAATTTGGATTCACTTATCAACCCGCGCAGCCTCTCTAGACGTCATATGTGTACCAATAACATGCTCGTCGGGGCCCATGCGGATTGTAATTGTATTTACCCATTTTGCTATATGTATACAAATTACGGTGCATGTGCAGGGGTACATTGAAATAATTATAGTTGTGCAGGTAACTGCCATTTGAGTGCTTATACACGCCTTCTGTCCACTACTATGAGTGTTGTGGATCCGGTGGCGGTGCGTTGTAGATTGCGGATGCCTTATGTCTGCTTGCATAAGTGTTGCAGATTCGGTGGCGGTATATCTGGATGTCACGAGGCATCTCATCATCTTGATTTTGAATCCCCTTTTCTCATTCACCGGGGATGGTCTTTCTTGAAGTTCATGGCTACTGCCTTGAAAGGGACTCTTTTTAGGATAATATAGTAGACTTGCTATTTTCGGTGTTTGTGGATACCAAAGCTATTTTCTTCGTAAGGATAGGACCAAGAAGAAGCTTTGGAACACCAGGAAGTTTAGTTCTAATTTGTTCAAACATTCCTTTCCTTTTGCCAGGGGGGTGGTGTCCTTTTTCGTACGCTGAGTTGCTCTCGTACCCGACATACTCGTAGGTCTTAATCACCGTTGTCGTAGGTGACATATGTGCTTGTGTCCACAAGGGTTCGTTGTACTTACGATATATCCACTGTTGTTATCCACAAGCGGCTCGTGTATATTTGCGGGGGACCGCTATATCCACTAAGACCTCCTGGAAGTGTTTGTAGAAGAGTCGTTGTCCCTACACTATATCCACCTTTCACCAATCTCAGGTGGTTTGATGATTGTGCTTTCTTGTAGGGACGGATCTTTCACTATCGGTCTCCAAGTTCGCCTTCTTCGATCAACAGGCATTGTTGCTAGTGTTGGAGGTTTCAATAATGCATGTAGGACACATGTATGCTTTTTGCAATCATTTGTTATCCTTGTAAGCACATTGCATTTGATCTCGTGGAGACGGTTGTAAGGGTCCACTAAGTTCTTTGTTCGTACGCATTAAGGTCTTGTTCGCTAACGCTATTTTACTCACTAGAGGAAGCACCAGGGCGAGTCAGATCTTCCAACCTTCTCTTTCGTAGAAGCCTGGAAGCAGCAAAAGGGGGGATGGAAGATGGCTTTGCTTTTCTTTCTTTCCCTAATGAGCGATTTAATGAAGCAAGAGAAGAGCTAGGGCAGGAAGATTTTTATTGAACATGTATCTTGATTCATCGTATGTCTTGTAGGAGAGCGGGGCACTCACTTACAATCAAATGATATTGATTGTGCAAAGACAACATTTGCTTTGGATTCTTCGAATACACCTTTATTGCTAGCCCGTTACATGTTGGATTCTTTTGTCGCTCGTAGATGAGCCACATTGAATATTTGGATGCGATAAGTCCTTTGTTGTTTGAGTTTGATCCATGTCCAAATTTTCAAGTAAAGTTTGGATTTGCAAGTCTTGGCACAAATCCTTGCATATTTGTTTTATCTTGAGTTCAAGAATTCTGAGTTCAAATGCACAAGTTCAAATCTTTGTTCAAAGTCTTGTTCATCTTATTTGATATCCAAATGAAATGCAAGACCGAGTCCCTTGTTGTTCTTGAAAGTTCAAGTTCTTTATTGTTCATGTCAAGTTCGGATCCAACTTAAGTTCAGTTTGAGTTCACTCGAGTTCGAGTCAGGTGCACAAATTTGTTTGAATCCTTTGTATATGATTCAAGTTTGAGTTCAGGGTCTTTTGAAGTCCTTGCAAGTTCAATTTCACTTGATATGAATTTGATTCCAGTTTGATCTTATTTTAATTGAGTTTGACCTTTTATTCATCATTTAGATTTTGTTCAGGTTCAAGCCCACAAGTTGACTATTCTTTCTCATTTGAGTCCAGGTTCTTGCTCTTTTGAGTTCAAACAGGTTCGAGTACGGTCACATTTTCACCCGAAATTTTGGCAGCCTCCCGGCGTCTCCCCTGTTTAGGGGAAAACTACGAGAAATTTGGCCTCCCATCACGCACAATAAAGGCGTATATGGTAGGTGTCCTTAAACGAGGACACCGCGACCGTGCTCTTTCCTCCCACTACACGCAATAAAGGCTTGTATGGGGTCTTCAGTACCTGTTTAAAAAAAGACATTTTGCTTTCCCCTTGCTCGAGGGTACTTATGAGTGACCCCGCCTCGCTGTAGGTGCCGCACCGGGGTCCCATCCCACCACGCGCAATAAAGGCGTGTATAGGCGGTTTGCCGGTGCACAACGAACGTCGAAGTGGAGTTTAGGTGATTGTCCGCTTCGTTGTTGGCGTCAGACCGAGGTCCCATCCCACCACGCGCAATAAAGGCTTGTATAGGCAGTTTTCTGGTCCGCTGTAAACAACGAAAGCGAGAATCTGAGTTTAGGAAAATTCGTACCTTCGCGAGTCGGTAGTGGAGGCTCGTGGGCTGAGGCAAGGCAAGAGAAGCAAGCCCCTTTTTTTAATAATTAACATTAATTATAATAATAATTAGATAATTATAATTAATAATTAAATACTAATTATTAATTAATTATAATTAATAAATTAATTATAATCATAATTAGTTAATAATTAACTATAATTAATCGAAATTAATTATAATTAATTAAACAATTATAACTAACAATTAACTACTAATTATTAATTAATCATAATTAACTAATTAATTATAATTTTAATTAAATAATGATTAAATATAATTAACATTTAATTAAAATGAATTAATCCTCCCCCTCTTTCTCTGCTTACCTTTGATTCTTCTTCTTCGATGCACAGGTAGGTCTACTATGGAAGTTGTATATATGTTCAGAAATACAAAGAGTAAGGAGGCTCTACATATAATATTTATTGATTTAGAGAAAACATATGATAAAATTTCAAGAGAAGTATTTTAGGGGCTGTTTGGTTACCTGAAAAAGAAATGCAGTGTAAAGTAAATGCAATGTAAAGTAAATGTAATGCATTCTGAATACTTTGAGCCTGTTTGGTTGTCTGCAAAATAAACGTAGGAGAATTGTTTCCCTTGTTTGATTACGTATATCTAGAGTAAAGTAAAAGCATTTTTTTAATAATTTATTTTGGCATTAAAATAAGTATATTAATAAAAACAGTTTATTTATAATAATTAATATTATTTGGTGTTATAAAATTTTTTTATTTAATTCAATTTATTTAAACCTAAATCGAATTAAGTTAAGATTTACTTCAATCAATTTAAAATAAATCAAGCTTAATTTAGTTTGGTTAAAATAATTTATTATTTCTTGAAATAGCATTTATTTATTTCATAATAAATCAATCCCCATCCATTTTGCTACAGATTCTGACCAACTGCAACTTATCAAAGCTCCGAACAGCAAGACTATAACGACTACTATGACTTATGAGGAGTTATTCTCAAGTGCACGACTTGTTCTTAATTATAAATTTATATGAGAAAAAAATTACAGTGAAAATCTTCCTTCTTTTTTGTTTTGCAGAGGGAAAATACAGATAATGTTGTACAAATATATTTGTATTTTTTTTTTACTTATAGAAATGCAACAGGCACTTATCAAAAGAAAAACTAGTAAAAAATAAAATCATTATATTTTTTAATCTCAAATTTGTTTTTTATAAATGCAAGCAAGACGGAACGTAGATGTACAACGTTCTTAATAAAATGGCAAGCTTATTTCTCTGTTCTGCTGATTTCAATACAACAACTTCAAACTGAAATCTACATTTCTGGAAGCTTTATTTGCTCAACTCATAAATTCATTTGGGTAAAAGAAAGGCAAGTTTATCATACCGTCACATAGGTTTGAAGGTTTACTGGTTATATTTCTATGAATGACCTATTGTGCGGTTCTCAAATAGTGTGAGTTGACACTTATAGTAATTAAGAAATATCCAACCTTTTACAACAAAACATGTCAGAGGTAAATGAACACAACTATTTTTTTTTTCTCTATCAAATTGTGCATAGTGATGCCTCTATTATAAATATCCAACCTAATCATGTTTATAAAAATGGTGGCCATTTGTTGTTGATCGGGGCATACCGCTCACTTGACTCTAACTGGTAGAGATGGTTAATAGAATAGAGATTGCAACATTGAAAAAAAAAATTTCCATGAGATGCTGGTGTGTAGGTTCTATGGATTTAGTAAGCCTGAACACATACCCAAGATGGGTGCAATATCAAGGCTAGTGGTCAGTTCTAGGGCATTCTGTAAGTTCAAAGCTCCCAACACATCATAGCTTTGATAGGAAAATCCTCAAATTCTCCTATGCTAAAAGAGGGCTTCTCTACTCCATGCCGTCCATCCAAACACTATCTAATTCCATCAAGAGGCATTCCATGGGTAGAACTATATAAAGCTTCGATGTAATTTTCCTCAATAAGAACATAATTGCAAAATTCCAGTTGAACTGTTTTTGTTTCAAATATAATGGACCTGCTTTTGAATTTCTTATGCAAAACATTTTTCAAATAGATATAATAAGGGTAATCTTAACACAGATAGACTACATTCTAAAGGTGACCTCAAACCAAAAAGTAACAATCAAAATAACACAAACAACAATAAATTTAAGGAAAAATTAATATTTCTCTGTAAACTATAGCCAAGTTTGTAATTTCTGGAGCAAATGATACTAATACATGCGGAAACTATTAAATGAAGAAGCTCAAAATATGAAAATACTAAAAACTAAAACATTTTTTTTTCCACAATCAATAAAGATAAAAATTAAGAAACCCCTTGCAAACTTGCCAAAGAATAAACGATTCATTATTTCCATAGCCCTAAATCGGATATTAAGAAATAACAAATCAAGAATTAAAAAGCGGGTTATAAAGAAAAAATACAGAACCCCTGCTCCGATCTTGGCAGCAAGCTCGACTATCCCAAGGAAGAAGAATGAACAAATGGGGAACCATGTGTTGGAAGCTCATCTTGAGGCAAAAGAGATGAATAGAAAAGCTTTGAATGAAATCTGCTTCATGTGAGAGTCGAAGGGGAATAATTGCCCCATCTATAATCTGAATGCGAAGAGCCCATTGGAGCTGAAGAGATCGTTTGAGGTGCGCATCAAGAAGATGGTGACAGAGCTATATCTAACCGAGGAAAAATAAGGGTTTTTGACCTAATTCCTGTCGTGCGAAGGATTGACGGGATTTGGCCGAAGTAGCGTGCGAAAGGGAGAACGTTACCTTCAGAACTTGCGAGCTCCCGTCCTTTCTTCCGATGAAAATGTCGAAACTTCAGATCAGACAAGCGAAGGGAACGTCGTTGGAGGAGCGAAGTCGAAGAAGAACGAAGGAGCCGAAGAAGCCACTCGCGCAATCTTACACCTCCTGCGAACCAATGAAGCTGAACAGCAACGCCGACCCTTGCAACGACGATGCCAAGTATTTCTTCAGCGAGAGATTTTATAACCCGCTCAATACGAGCGGGTTTCTAATTCACCCGAAACAAGCTCCGTAATACACCACTAAAGTTTCGGAGGGTTTTCTTTTGTTCCGCTCAATATTACCCAAACAACCAAATTTAATAAATATCAGGATTTGTTTTACTTTACCCTGATAATACGGCAGACCAAACAGCCCCTTAGGGAATTCTAGAAAAGAAATGAATAAATAATGCTTACATTCAAGTCATGGATATGTATACTAGAGTTATTACTAGTGTTCAAACATAAGGTAGTTTGACCAAGTATTTTTCTATTTTAGTTGGATCACATCAACAATTAGCATTAAGCCCATATCTTTTTGCTTTAGTTATGGATGTTCTTACTAGAAATGTAAGAGGATGTATGTTGGTGTACAATTTTTGTTGATAATATTCTTATTTGCGATAAAATTAGAGAGGGAGTTAATGAAAAACTTGAATTATGGATGTCAATCTTAGAGTTAGAAGGTTTCGTTTGAGTAGATCTAAAACTGAATGCATGGTGTGCAATTTTATTAGTAATAATTCTAGTATTGGGGTTGTGATATTGGATGATCAATTCATTAAAAAGAGTGCACATTTTAGATATTTCGGATCATGCATCTGGCTTATTATGTAATAGAAAAATACACCTCAAATTTAAGAGAAAATTTAATAAAATTGTGTTGAGACCTACAAGATTTACAACGTAGAATATTGGCCATTAAAAGAGAAGCATAAATGATGAGGACATCGAAGATCAACGGCTACGATCGTGCTGTCCAGTTGTCCAGGGAGTTCCCAACTATTGGCCATAAGCTCCGGCACCATTCTAGTAACCAACCCCAACTCTAACGAAGAATTCTGGAAGACAGAAACTTGCTGTCCAGAGTTCTCTGCAAGTCCAAGCTGCTGGCCACTCTGCCGAGACTGCTGTCTTCGACACGTGTTCTTTACTGCCCCGCCATTTGGAAGGACTCCCGAGGGCTGTTTGAGATAGCCGAAAATATCAAATAGCTGTCCACCACTTTCCCAACACCCCAACCACCAACGGGACTCCACATGTTCTTCTACGGGTGAACTCCTCCCCAACTCTTGTTTGTTCTTAGTTTTTTTCTCGAATGTGGTTGTAACTTGACTCATGAAGATTATGTTAATATTTTCTCCGCTAAAGCCTAGTGAATTAGAGAGTTGAGTGAGTGGACACTCATAGTGATTAAGCTCATTGTTAGTCTAGGGATATTTGTGGAAAACCATTCATGTACGCAACGTTAGATTGACTTGATTGTTATATGATCTTAACTCTTACGCGTGTGATTCAACCTAAGATCGTTTTTCCGCTCTTAAGGTTTTATTGCGTCGTTTAAATTCACCATCAAGATATAATTATTCGTTCTACGAATATTAAGTGTGCAAATTCCTTAAAGCAATTCATCCGTGCAATTATGTTTTACATCATCTTGGTATCAGAGCATGGCTAGCATGCTTTACATGTGCTAGATGCATCTTAGGAATTTAATTTAACTTCCCTTAGCTTGTTTACATGCATACCATCGCATTATATGTTTGCATCACTGTATTATTTTGCTGTCCACTGTTTTCCTGCACGCATTTAGTGAGTTTTGGGTTAGCATTTCATGTACCTAAGTGCTGTCCACACTCTAGACACCTAACCCAACACTTAACGCATTTATTCAAGCATTGTAGTGTGCTGTCCAAGAAATTTCTACAACATTTAGAGAGCTTTAGGTGACCCCAACCTAGTGTTTAGGTGCTGTCCACATCCCAAAACCCATCCTAAACACGTAGAATCTTCACCAACTGTTGTGGTTTGCTGTCCAAACTTTTCTGCATCCCTGTAGTGAGTCTAAGTGAGCCTAACTTAGAGTCTACATGACGTCCTTTACACCCAATCATCTTTGAGTGTCACTTGACCCTTCCCAATGGACCCGATAAGACTCCAAAAGAGTTTAGAAGACATTGTTAACCTAGTGGGCACTATGACTAGAATTATGAAGAAGAAACCTGTTGACTATCCCCACTCGAATTATGTTTCCCACTCTGCTTTTCAACCTAGACCCGAGTTTAAGCCACAACGACCTCACTTTGAGCTACCTTACCGTCTACCCACCTTTGATGGTTCCTCGGAC